>NC_133620.1:116211910-116511910 GCF_048593235.1 Sminthopsis crassicaudata | reverse complement strand
ATTCATTATATATGATGTTGAGCAAGTTATTTGACATATCTTGGCCTCCATTTTCTCATCTATGAGGGAAAGAAATTAGAAGATTCTACAAGGTAATTTCCAAGATCCTTTCCAGTTACACATCTGAGATTCTAAATCCATCTAGAATCCTGCCTCGAAAAAGCCATGGGAGATACTGAGTGCAAGATCTGCAAGGTGATGCTAATGCCAGAGCAAGCAGCTCCATGTTCATGTCACCCCTTCCTTTAGCGACTGGCTGAACTGTTGTTTAATGTCAGATGTTGATGCTAGATGTAAAATTTAAAGGGACCTTGGAAGTCACATAGTCTAACCTCCTCATTTTCTTAGTAGGGAAAATGAGACCCAAAAACTTCCACACAGTAACACAAGTCATAAGTGGCAGTCCTGGGATTCAAACTAGTCTTCTGGTATACAAACTAGAGACTTTTCCATTTGGACTAAGAATGATTGTTTGTTGTCCACTTAAAACAGACTCTATTTCTAGGATAACACATATTGCATAAGTAATTTTGATCTTGGAGTAGTTTTTGTTGTTGTTATTGGTTCCTTTGTTCTTTAGTTACTGAGAAACTTCTGAAAAATGGGATAAAGACAGCATTTTTCTTTCAAGTTAGGCAGAGCAAAATGGTGGTGATCACAGGGAAATCATAGAGATTTACAGCTAAAGAGACATTAGTGTCCATCTAATCTAAATCTCTTTTTTATAGATGAAAAACTGAGGCTCAGAAAAGATGTAATTAGTAATCCTTCAGCCTAGGGCAGCTAGGTGGCAAAGTGGATAGAGTATTGGGCTTGAAGTCAAGAAGACTTAAGTTTAAATTTGGCCTTAGATACTAATTATGTGGCCTTGGGTAAGTTATTTAGCTCTACTTGCCTCAGTTTCCTCATCTGTAAAATGAGCTGGAGAAGCACAAAGCAAACCACTACATATTTTTACCAAGAAAATCCCCAAATGGATCATGAAGAATTGGACGTGACTGAAACCAACTGAACAACAACAGCAACAAATCCTTTAGCCTATGAACTGAGTTCAAGAGAATCCAAGAAAGAGAGAAATGAGTTAAATTCACCTTTTCATAAACCCTGATAAGAGCGATGTATTGAGCATTTGCAAATGAAAGGGGGCAAATTTAATGGAACAGTTTAACTATAATTGCTATTTACATTGGACATATGTCAGAACTGCTTGTGTCATTTAATGCCAGTGGTTTGGTGTCAAGTTTTATGTCCTTACTGGTGAATTTTTACATGTACCTCCTACATTTTTACTGGTTCTTCTCCCTTTGTTTCAAAAACAAAGAAGATCCTCTCTGTTTATTGTGCTAATTCCATAATCATGAACATAAGATGCTTCCTAACCTTTCTACATGGATGGCTGCAAAGTTTTTCACCTCTAGATTGCTTCATGATAGAGGTGGCCTTTATTTATAAGAGGCAAATTTATTATTATTATTAAAAATAGAAAAGTTAGATTCACTTCAGAGGCAACATCCAAACAAATTCTGGGTACTTCCAAATTTGCATGCAGTGTTTCTGTAATATGTTATAACCAATCACTGCCTCTTTCCCACTCACATTCATACCCTACTTCGGAAATGCAAATGAAATAATTGTTCTTGGTGTTCAATCTTTTTAACAGTCACTGGGCTGGAATTTTTTTTTTTTTTGAAAATGCATTTATAAGGCTGGAAAAAATAGTAGAGGATTATCTCTCCTATAAAAACCAACTTTTAAATCTAAAGTTGTATTTCTTCCAGACTAATACTTTAGTTTATCTTTGATCATTGTAAATTCTTCTTTTTCTTTTTTTAAGGAGCCATGGTTGAGAAAGCTTTTGGCAGTTTGTTCCACTGGAGCTTAAATGGCCTTATTTATTGAAAAATACTCAAAAGTAAAAATCTAAAGTGCTTCCCATTAAACTCGTCTGAACCCACCAAGATAGTTGCATGTAACTATGTGTGTAAAATTATGGTCAGAGTCGAGTAACCACCTCTGGCTCCAGATCTAACTTTCCATGCCTCTTTGAGCCAAATGCATTTGCTTACTCAGATTTTCACTTGAATCATAATCTTTTTTGGGTGACTCTAAATTGTGAAGAGGTGGTAGGGAGATTTTAGGGGGCTGGAAATGAGAAAAGGCCAATACTGGTAGGAAGGAAGGTGGGAAGGTCTTTAAACCTTTTCCATCTGGAGAAATAGATCTTCAAAAACGGATTTTTAAAAAATCTTCCAGCAGTAAATGATTCTAATCACAGTATGGAAATATTGTTTCATTATCAAGGGTAGAGGCAAATTATTTTGGGACAGAAAATTGCTGTATTTTAGAGCCAATTGGTGTCCTAGGGTCTAGATGACAGGGATGCAATCATGAGAACATAAATTTGCTTGAGCTCTCTTCTCCCACAGTGGGTAGGAAGAGGCTGCATTATGGAGTCAGAACCATACTGAAGACATTTAGGGACATTGTCACTTCCAGTGGACAGTTAGCAAGTTAGTTTGGTAGTTCTGTAGGAGTCTGACACTTTTGGTGCTCAAGGCAACTATTTCACCCAATGTGCCTAGGGCAAGCAACACCAATGGTACCCTTAAATACTTTCTTAAGGAAAACACAGATAGAATAGGAACAGGAAGCTCAGAGAGAGGATTGGTACTATGTGTGACACACAGGTCTCCAAGGGCAGAGACTCTAATATACTCTAAGTATGCTAGTAAGAAGGCTACTTTCAAGGTAGGGAGCAGGAAGGACTTTCCCAGAAGTTCCCTTTTAACAATGATTTAATCTTTATGTATTTTTACACAGACTATAACTATTTCTAGGTCCTCATACTTCTGTGTTATGGACCTCTACATTTTTATATGGCCCATAATCATTACTAAGTTACTGTTATTGTATAATTTCTTCAAATAGTCCTGATGGTCTATCTCAAACAAGGCAGAAAAGTATACTGGTGAGAGAGAACCAGCAAGATACAAGCTCAATCTTTCCTTGACATTAGCTGGCTGTGTGACTAGTACATTTAATCTCTTCATATACCAGAAAACTCATTAAGGTTCTAAGTTATAGACTGATGGCCAATTTGTATTGCTTAAAGTTATGTTTATTCTTGAAGTTCTTTATATTAATTAAATCATGTTCTAGTCTCCCCCTACCAAAAAAAACAAAACACCTACTTTATAGGGATGTTGTGAAGATCAAATGAGATACTTTATGTAAAACACTTTGTAAAACTTAAAACACTAGGCAAATATCAGCTATTATTATTCATCTCTGGATCTTTTCATGATTATCTAATTCATGTATTTCTTGGACCAGGTGTTAGCCTCAATATAAAAGAATTCTTGTAGACCTCCACATTGCCTCAGAAAATCACCAAATCACATTATCTATATAGTATTGTATTTTTACTTATTTTGTTAAACATTTCTCAATTATATTTAAATACATTTCTGTGTTTCCCTGAATTCTACAGGTTTGACATTCTGTCTTGGATCTCATAGGGAAATTTGGGGTCCTGATGGTACAGACCATTTTTTTTCTTTTTTTAATGGTGGAAGTTTCATTGACCTTTTAAAATGTATTTTTATTTTTTAAATTAAAGCTTTTTATTTTAAAATATATAGGTGGATAATTTTTGACATTCACCCCTACAAAACACCTATGTTCTAATTTTTTCCCTCCCTCCACCCCCCCAAGCAGCAAGTGATCCAATATATGTTAAACATGTGTAATTCCTTTTTATATTTCTACAAATATCAAGCTACATAAGAAAAATCATATCAAGAAGGAAAAAAATGAGAAAGAAAACAAAATGCAAGCAAACAAAAAAGAATGAAAATATTATGTTGTGGTCTTCATTCTGTTCCCACTGTCCTCACTTTAGGTGCGATGGCTTTCTTCATCACAAGACCATTGTAACCGGTGTAACACCTTATTGTTGATGAGGGGTACAGACCATTTTCAAGGTAGTTTTTCTTTCCCAATTTTTTCCTAACTTTCCTTTGATGACCCAGAGATATTCTTTTGATACATAGATTCTCAGATTGTAGGAATGTTTTTCCCCAGCACTGAGAACTCTGGCGAAGCCATTTTCTAGGTTCTATTAGTTTGACAACCAGAGAGTAGGGCATCCTCCTGAACAGGAAGAATAAAAAATGGTTGGGGATTATTATTTGAAGAACCAATAAAGTTTCTTCATTTCTCCCCCATGTATTTTATGATTGAACTATTGGAACATAAAGAAGTAGGAGGAAGAACAGATCTTCTATTTCATGTTGTATTATTTTTAAGCATAAAGACTCCTCCTGAAAAGTTTGTATTGTGAAATATTAAGTGTTTGGCATTTCTTGTTATTTCACTTTATAATTTTTTTTTTCAAATAGGGACAACTTCAAATTAAGTTATATAAGCTGTAAGCTTTCCAGAATATCCCTCCTTTGTCCAGTCTTGGAGAAAAATGATCACAGAGGAAAACTTAGTCAGAAGCAAGATTATTTTTATCTTCAAAGGTTCTAAAGAACTGACCACAGATGAAATGGAGTGACACATTCAGTGCTTAAGACACATTTAATGCTTTGTTGGGCTCTTAGGCTGACAGGAACTCTTTCTATGACAAAATGACTTAGGCTATATTTCCTCAGCGTTCAGCCAATCAACCAATCAATCTGTTCTTGTCAACAGAGAAACTGGTTGACAGACATTTTCTACTTTTTGACTGTGACTTGATATCAAGTTGACAATTAGTGTAGAAATTTGAGAAATAAGACTGTTGTCATAAGACTCCAAAACAAAAAGGCATAAAGGACTAAGTCAAATGATGTTTACCTGCTTTATTTTGAGCAGAGTTACTCAGCAATGAATGAATGGAAATAATATAATAGTTGAGAGAAAGAATGTACTGCTCTTTCCTGAACTTAACATGCTATTCATCTTTTATGGCCCTTCTTCATGCCATATACATTCACTACTTATGTCCATCTATCATTGCATCTTATAATTTCTGGCTTTCATCAAGGGTCAGCCTGAGCGACACTTCGTATAAGAATTCTTTCCTGGTTTCTCCTCTTTGCACTAGTTATCTATCTATAAAATTATTTTTGTTTATTTCTCTATATTGTTTAATTCTACATATACTTTACTTTAGTAGAATGTTAGCTCTTTAAGTGCAGGAACTCCCCCCTCCAGCCCCCATTCTTCTCTGTCTCTATCTCTCTTGTTTGGCTAACTTTGTATCCCCAGATATAACACAGTGTCTTGTACATAGTAAATGCTTAAAATGTTTAGTTGAGTGGAATATGTAGGAAGCAAGGTACTTGGTCTTTCTACCCAGCAATTGAAAATCAAATTATTGCTATAGTTTTCAGGAATAGCCCATAGGTGATTTATGTCAGTTTATACTTTACTGTATCTATTATATGGAGGAAATAAGATAGAAAAGTTTGATATTTAGGTAAATAGGCAAATAAGATAGATAAAATGGAAATCATTTTTGGTCTGGATGAAGTCAGTGAGTTTGGTAATCAGTTGGAAAAGAAGTCCTAGCTGAATCTTGGCTACACAGCATTCAACTATATGTATTTTGGGGTAATGACCATAGAATAGGTATAATGGCCACTACTGAGCAGCTTATTCTCTAGCAGAAAAGAAAAGGCAGGCTCAGAAAACAATCATGCAACAAAATAGAAGCATTTACTACTTGTGTGTACTTAGACACAATACTTAAATTCTTTTGGCATCAATTTCTTCAACTCTTAAAAAGTACAATAACTTTATTAGATGATCTTTAAGGTCCCTTCCAACTGTATATCTCTTGTATAGAGTTGATTTTGTGTTGACAGATTGATGCAATAAATCTTGTTTTCAAGAGGAAGAGATCATCAAGCTGTGGTTTAAGGGGAGTGCTGTATTTTGGTGGGTATAATCTAGTGGGCAATTGAAAAATTGTTCTCACATTCTGACTTCCTTTTTCCAATGTATCTACATTAAAAGTGCAATAGTGTATCTAATTTCAGGAAAATAGAAAATTTAAGATATATTAATTGAAAACTGAAAAAATGATAGGATTGTCAAAACTGGAAGAACAATTATTAGCAGCCATCCCGGATTTTCACTATTCTTGCCTTTGCCAACTCATGCAAGCTTGAGAGCCAGGTGATTATTAAATATTCAGTGTGAGCATTTATACCTCAGAAACCAATAAATACTACAAATCAGGGCTTGACCTATTGTTTTATTGATTGTCTAGATTTTTAAATGTGATGAAAAAATGTTAATAATGCTGATTAAACTTAAAACATTTTTGCAAGAAAACCATGAGTATGGTAAAATGGTTCATTTCCTAACATGCTCCACTTAGTGATCATTCAGCATTTTCATGGAAACTTCAATTAAGTAGAAACCTACTATCTCCTAGGATAGCCCATTTTATTTTATAGATAAAAAAACTGAGACCCAGAGACATTTAATGACATGCCCAATGCCACACAAAGAGTAGGTATCCAGGACTTCCAGACTCTGGGTTCCTTTAAAATCCTGGAGCTCTTACTCACAGCAACAATGTAGGAATTTCATGTGATGCATCAAATAAGACACAAATTTGATCAAGGAAAGTCCTTTTCCTCTATCAGAGCACCATGGCAGATGCTTAGAAGGAGAACTAGATCCAGAGGAGAAAACCTAAGTTCAAGTCTAGATTCTATACATATTACCTGTATGACTGTGGACTAGTTTGGGCTTTAATTCTCTATCAGAAAAGTGAAACCATCGAACAAAATAATTTTTAGACTTCCTTCTGGCTATAAAACTATAATCCTGATTCTATGAATGAACAATCTGCCCTGAAAGGAAGTGATTATTGTGTGTTTTTAAAATGATTTAATTATCAAGCTTTTTAACCAAAGAAAGTTTAAATTACACGTTTACTTAGAAAACTCTAGATTGCAGGAATGGGTCAGACCACAAAAATGTATATATTTCCAAACATGGGGATGCCCAGAATGTGGAATATGTGTATTTCATTGTCTGCCATGTTGGGTGGTTTGGGTTCCTTTTTCAACTTAATCACTTTAAGTCCTATTGAAATGAAGAAAGTTCCCTGGGATGATTTATTGGCTCATAACTGTACTCATTTTTTTCTTTAATGCAACTCTTGTTCTAAGAGTTTATTTTTACTTTTTACTTTATTTTTACCATTGTGATGTTATCTTTATTTATTGGGCTACCTTTTCTATTCTACCTAGGATTACTGTTGTTATAGCCAAGCAAGTGCCTTTTCTTATTTTAATTTTCTGTTTTCCTGTCGTAGGGCATGAAAATCATCTTCATGAAATAGAAACAGTAAAGTATCCTTTGGAGTAAACTATAAAACATAATTTCCTATTTTCTTGATATAAAACATGAATATAGTAAAATGATCTAGTTTGATTATTTAGAGAGGAGAGGAATCAGGATAATAATCTTCCTCCTACTCCTACTTACTGATGATGATGATGATTATATCTAGAATTTATTTAATGCTTTAGGATTTGTAAAGTTCTTAAAATTTTTTCAAATAATAATGGTTTAAGATACACTGATAATTTGATATATTCATAAATAATTGTAATTAGAGTAATGTGCAGTTTGGGGAATTAATTTTAGGTGGCAATGGTGGTAGTGGTAAATTCATGATCTTAAAATGGTAAAGTGACTGAACCCTTAGCTGAGGACAAAAGGAATGGCATACGACTTCTAGTCTTCTGGTACACTGCCACCTTGGCTCAGTAGGGAGTTAGTTAATAGCCACTTACCTGGGGAAACACACCAAGAGTAAAAAGAGCAAATGTGTTTGGAACAAGTTAGATTTTAGAACTTAAGCTCAAGAGCAGTCTTTTGCCCTGGATTTCATGGCCTAGGACACAGCTGACATGGCATTAGGATTTCTTTGGCTTGAGGGTGAGGTAGCTCAAGATGGTTAAGATTCCTGAAAAGACTAGTATTTATCATATTGAGGCCTGGGAAAATAGATTTTGAAAGGTTGGAAAGAGCTGCTCTGGCCAACCAATTTCATGCTGATAGAATTAGAACTGTTCTCTTATCTAGGTTAGGAGAAAGACTTTAGGCAAGAATGAGGAAAGGAAAATAGGCAAATATCCTGCAATAATAATAATAGCAAATCCTTATGCTGCCTCGCAAATGCTATAGTTGTGAAAAGACTAAATTAAACTCTAAGAAGCATTTTAATATATGAAATGTTAATCTTTAATTTCTTGGCATTCTTTTACCTCTATTCCATTTCCCTGTATTGATGAGTCAATCTCTAAACAACTGAAACTGCCATTCACAATTTCTTCTCCAAATCCTCCCCTCTAGGGAGACTGCATGGTTCCTTTTGTTCCCATTGTCAGGAAATAGTGAACTAGGGAAAATGTTATGGCCTTCTTTTTAGATAGGACTTGAATTTGAGAGACTCATCTGTGCATGTCTAAATAAAGTATACATTTGAAATCAGAAGGTAATAGCAATTAAGTTTTGAGACCTGGGTTTACTGGTATGTAAAAGTCTGGGCTAGCTCCTTGGAGGCCTCAGGATCAGCCAGAGTCAGGATAAGCAAAAGTCCTTGGTCTTTAGGAGGAGAAGTAAAGGAGACGGACAAAACTGCCAGTTTTGCCAAGGATCCCTCCTTGATTCTAGAGTCCAGAATCTCCACACTTTTTTCCTTCTCTTCCTGCAGCCAAGTGCTGTTCTCTCACCTCTCTCACCCACCCCTTACCTACAATTCTCTTAATCCCAAACACTGAGCCAGCATTAACTGAGAGAAGAGAAATTCCAAAGATGCTGATAGTTATTGGTCAATAGGTAATTAGCCTTAAGTGCTGGGTTGTCTGATTCGAGCACACCTTTTAAGAGTTTCAGCCCTTTACACTGGTGGAAAAAAAGAAAAAAAATTTGGATTTTGGGAATAGAAGTTGGAGGACATAAACTGTGCAATCTTATAGTATTTTGACTAACAATTTTAATATGTATTTCATGGATTTCAGAAACACACACATATAGGATTTGGTTTAAGAAAAAGAATGGGCTTCATCATTTGCCAAATGCATAGGCATGTCATTGGGCATCTTAGGGTAAAGATGAGTCATGATTATCATAATAAAGCTGTGTCCCTACTGTCAATGGGGAATGCTGTTTTAAGTGTTTTACAAATATTATCTTATTAAATCCCCACAAAACCCTGGAAAACAGGTAAGAGTCTAATTTGACAATTGAGGAAACTGAGACAAATAGATATTAAATGACTTGTCCAGGGTCACGCAGTAGTAATTCTGAGGCAGGATTTGAACTCAGGTCTTCATGATTCCAAACCCAGAATTCTATTCACTAAGATACCTATCAACAGAGATGTTGGGTAGAATTAAATTAAATCATTCATTCATTCATCCACTCAACAAAATTTTACTAAACTTCTACTTTATACAAGACACTATGGAGGAAACAAAAATGAATAGAACATGATTTTTGCCCTCAATTTTAAACCGTAAAAAACTGTAAAAAAGCTTCCAAATGGTCTAGAGTAATCTTGATTCTTTTGGAGTTTTCATTGCCTTTATATTTCTGGCCCTTTTCATTGGATTGACAGCTGTTTGATGATAATCATAAAGGTTTACAAAACATTTTTACTTGTCACCCAACTCCCATCTGTGGTTCCAAGAAGCTACAGCATGTATAGACGCCACATTCTGGTGAACTAGAGTGACAAATGAGCTAAAGCTGCTTGAAGGTAACTGACAGACCTCAAATCTGTCAGTGAGTTAGAAAGATGTCTACCCTAAGCTTGTGAAGACTTTCTCTGACAGATGAGGCAGATGAGAACAATTTGTTCTTCAGGTGAATTATTTGTCAGGTGAAGCAGGTACTGTGAAGTGCTTAGTTTTTGGTTATCCACTTTATCTAGGGTCCAGTTGTCTTGATTTTTGTTTTGCTATCAAACTTCAGTGGTTCTAGAAGAAAGTAAGATTGATGCCTTTGGACAACTCTGCTTCACTTAAAACCAATTCATTTGCAAATTATGAGATCAATCTCATGATGTCATTGGTACTCTTCAAAAATAAAGGACAAACAACAACAGCAATAAAATGAGGGGATTCAATATGATGGACACTAAGGTCCCTAAATCTATGATTATGTCAAGTTGGAATGAATGATTCATAGAATTGAGGCAGTAAGAGAAATATTTCTAGTGTCTGGTGCTTGGAAATTTCCTAGCTGGACTTCACAGGCTTCCCCACAAAGGTCAAAATATTTCAAAATAATGTGATTCTGCATTTTGACTTTTTAACTTTCATTGATGAATGGCAAAACTTCTCCAAAGATTTGTTAATAAGTAGTATTGCCCATTATTCCAGAACCCAGAAACCTCAATTTAATATTTGATGTAAGGGTGCAAAAAATAGTTTTTTTCCCCTGTAATTACCACTGATTTTGCCCTAGAAGATATTGTTTGAATCATTTCTCTCTCTCTCTCTCTCTCTCTCTCTCTCTCTCTCTCTCTCTCTCTCTCTCTCTCTCTCTCTCTCTCTCTCTAACAATGCTGAAGCAAAACCGTCCCAGCCATATCTATATGATAACGAATTCCAAATTAATGAGATTGCAGAGCTACCAAAGAATACTGTCAGCATTTCACAGGAGCTGGGATAGCTGGATTTTTCTCTTAGTTGCGTGGTCTAGTTGTGCACCAGGGCTTGGCCAAAAGTAAAACTTTAGGAAGGAGTTTAAACAAAAACAAAATCTATATTGCTATTATTTTAAACCATCCAAACCCAGCTTTTAGAAGGGAAATAAGAAAAGAAATAGAGAATTGGGTCCAGAGAGATAGCTTTGTGGGTAATTGGTTGGTGTTTTCTTACAACAAAAGTAAACAAAAACTAGTGAGCCCTGAGCAATTGTTTCAACAACTTTATATAGATTTTAGTTTCACAGGCAGGATGGATACAATGGGATTTTACAGATAGCAGAAGAAAAGATAAATAGTAGCAAAATAGTAGCAAAAGGGGAATTTCTGCTTCAGGTAAAATGAAAAACTGATCAGGAAACACTAGAGATAAAGATGGAATTTGCAGACTAACCATTAACACTAGTGTTATAACTGGCTAGTTGAGATGCTTATCTTAAATGCATAGAGGGAATAAAGCTATGCCAGAAATTCCTCTTATCATTGATCAAGTAAATCACCAGGATTTCATGTTTTGATATCTGCCTAAATTTCTTCATGCTTTTGTCTAGTTTATTTTGACTTACTGTCCTTAAGGAAAATGGCCCCCTAAGTTGGAAAAAAATTCTCCTGTAAAACATGAAATTGGAGTTTACATTTAGATTTCCCAAGGACAATAGTTTTCCTATCCTCCAGTGATATCAGGAAACATTTTTTAGTCAGGGCAAACATAGAAACAAAAACAAGGGCCAAACTTTATTCTGCTATATAATAATGACAGATGACAAGTGTCAACCAGAAACCTGAGATGCCACTGATTCCTGGAATGGTAATCTCTATTAGTCAACTGGATAGATCCTTATGCATTGTGTCTAGACAGAAGTGGGACTATGATATTCCATGGACTTGAGTTTAAGTGAAAGTCTTCCAAAGGTCTAGCATTTCACATTCTTTGGCTAGGTGAGACTGTTCTAGAGGAAGTCAGCCCAATGGCCTGTAGGACAACTTGCACTTTTCCAGAGTGGAGTGTGAGCAGCACAGATTTCCATTTTTGGAAACTAAGGCCAGTGGTGGGGAAAATCATGAGTGCTTTGTACATCTTGCATAATCCTGGATCCTGGAATCTCTTTCAACTTGGATTGGCTGTCTTTGTTTTGGCTTCATGAATGGAAGGAGCTACAACATGGGAATCTGGGAGGACTCTACTCTTGGATTCTTACATCCATGAATATGCAGAACAGGTTGTGACTCTACACTTTCCAAGGTTCAACAAAGATATTTCTGCTTCAAAGCTGCCAGAAGAGCCTTTGTTTTCTTTTCATTAGGAAACTCAACAAGCATTTTGGATCTCAACTCCTTGTATCCCCCCTGGCCAGCTGGAAAACACCCACTTGTTGCAAGGAAACACCAACTAATTACCCACAATACTCATGTAAAAACTCTCTTTTGACCCAATTCTCTGTTCCTTTTCTTATTCCCCTCCTAAAAGCTGGGTTTGGATGCTTAAAAAATAGCAAAACAGTTTTTTGCTTTTTAAAAAACTCCTTCTTAAAGTTCCACCTTTGGTCAAGCCCTGATGCACACATAACACATACACCACCCACTTAAGAGAAAAATTCAGCCATGCCAACCCCTGTGGGCTGCTGACAGTGCTCTTTGATAACTCTGCAATCTCATTAATTTGAAATTCCTGATAATTCAGATATAGCTGAGATAGTTTTACTTTGGCATTATTTTAAAAAAGAGAGAGAGAGAAACTGTGCAAACAATATTCTCTGGGATAAAATCAATGGTAATTATAGAGAAAACTGGTTTCTACTAACCTTAAGCCTGGAGAAATCTATTTGCATGCAAAAAGTGAGTAAACTAACTTTCTTAGAGGGCCTTCAAAGTGATAAAATTTCTAAGATTGCTACTTATCAGCATAGTAGTATGAATTAACATAGAAGTAAGTTTAGATAGTTTAAGAGCCTGCATTGACCAATTAACACTGACCTACCTATTCAATAGCCATATCTTCTTATCTGTAGGAAAAATAAGTACTTCTGATCACTGAGGGGAGTAGGCATTTTGCAGAAATACATGCAAACCAGCTTTCACTAATGTATAAACAATTACAAGTAAAATCCTTATTATCAATCCCCTTATAGGAAGTGAGTCAGCAGCATGTTCTTTATATGAATATGACTCATGAAAACTCATAGAGAGGGCTCTTTTTAAAAATAATGAATTCTATTTTTTTTAGGTAACCTCTCCTATTAGAATATGAACTTCTTGAAGGCAGGAATTAAAAAAAAACTTTAGTGTTCAATAACCTCACATAATAAGGCTTAATAAATACTTGTTGATTGATTAATTTAGAAAGTGTTACCTTCCCAACAACCCTATAATGTAGGCATGGTAAATAGAGAACAAATGGGGTAGATAGGAACTAAAGGAGGAATTTTTTTTTTTTCCTTCCAAGTTCTGACTCATTACCCTGTGATTTAGGATAAATACCTTTTATCAATCCCTGAGCATTTATTTCCTCATAAGTAAAGTCAGGAGGTTGGACTGGATGTCCTTTATGGACCATTCTAGTCCTTTTATAAACCTTTTGATCCCTATTTTAAAAATACGGAAATTGAAGCTTAGATAGGGTACTTACTAAGACATAACTAGTAAGTGGCAGAATTCACTTAAATTTAGATGCAGTACCAGCTTGGTAAAGTATTATAGTCTACTTTCTGAGATAATAAGGAACACAGGAGATATTAACTTTGACTGATAGAGGAAGTTTCCTTATTTAAGAAGTTCCTCAAATCAGTGAAATCACAGGCCTGTATTAGGCTCTATTTATCAAGGATATTCATTCATTGATAAGGGCCAACACACCACCAAAAACATTTACCTTTTTCTCTTCCTTTCCTCCTCCCTCTCTCCCTCCTTTCTTCTTTCTTCCCTCCTTCCTTCCTTCCCTTCTTCCCTCCCTCTTCCTTTTCTTCCTTCCCTCCCTTTCTCTCTCCTTTCTTCCCTTTCCATCCTTCCCTGCCTTCCCTCTCTCCTCTCTCCGTCTCTCCCCTTCTTTCCTTTCTCCTCCCCTTCCTTCCTTCCTTCCTCTTCTTGCCCTTCCTTCCTTCCTTCCTTCCTTCCTTCCTTCCTTCCTTCCTTCCTTCCTTCCTTCCTTCCTTCCTTCCTTCCTTCCTTCCTTCCTTCCTTCCTTCCTTCCTTCCTTCCTTCCTTCCTTCCTTCCTTCCTTCCTTCTTTTTTCTTTCTTATTTCCTCCTTTTTCTCTGTGTCTCTTTCTTTATTTCATTTCTGACTGTTTACCTTTTTAAAAACATAACTACTACACAATGTTTTCAAAGCTGCCCTGCTTTTCTGTTTTTTTTTTTAAGTTTTTTTTTGTTCTCAGATCTTTACTTTTTAGTTTTCTCCTTCCTTTCCCACTTTACTTTAGAGAGGGCTACAATTAAACATATGTATGTGTGTGTATTTGTATGTCTATTGTATTTATATATCATAGTATACAGATTTCTATTTATCAGTTCTTTGGAGGCTGTTAGCATCTTCCTTTTTAGGTCCCTTTTTTTTTTAGCTGGTTTGATATTCAACATGAATTAGTCATTCAAAGTTATTCTTAATTCAGTATTTCTCTTACTATGGACAATATTCCTCTTGGTTCTGCTCATTTCACTTTGAATTATTTCATGGGTATAGTATTCCTTTCTTTTTAAAATACCTTTTTTATTTTCAAAATACTTACAAAGATACTTTTCAACATTCACCCTTGCAAAACCTTGTGTTCCAAATTTTTCTTCCTCCCTCCCTTCCTCACCCCTAAATGGCAAGTAAGTCAATATATGTTAAACATGTACAATTCTTCTATGCATAGTTCTACATTGATCATACTGTACAAGAAAAATAAGATCAAAAGGGAAAAACAAGGAGAAAGAAAAAAAAGCAAGCAAATAACAACAAAAAGGTGAAAATACTGTGTTGTGATCCATATTCAGTTCCCATAGTTCTCTTCCTGGATGCAGATGGCTCTCTCCATCACAAGTCTATTGGAATTGGCCTTAATTACCTCATTGTTGAAAAGAACCAAGTCTATCCCAATTGATCATTGCATTATCTTGTTGTTGCTGTGTATAATGTTCTTTTGGTTCTACTCACTTCACTTAGCATCAGTTCATGTAAGTCTCTCCAAGCCTTTCTGAAATCATTCTGCTGATCATTTTTTATAGAACAATAACATTTCATTACACTCATATACTATAACTTATCAACCACTCCCCAAATGATAAGAATCCACTCAATTTCCAGTTCTTTGCCACTACTAAAAGGCTGCTATAAACATTTTCGTACATGTGGGTCCTTTTCCCTTTTTTATAATCTCTTCTGGATACAGAGCCAGTAGAGACATTGCTGAATCAAAGGATATGCACAGTTCAATAGCTCTTCGGGCAGAATTGCAAAATACTCTCCAGAATGATTGGATAAATTCACAACTCCACCAATAATATATTAGTGTCCCAGTTTTCTCACGTACCCACCCAACATTTATCATTATCTTTTCTTGTCATCTTAGCCAATCTGAGAGGTGTGTAGTTAGTGATACTTCAGAGTTGTCTTAATTTGCATTTCTCTAATCAAAGTGATTTGTAGCATTTTTTATATGACTAGAAATAGTTTTAGTTTCTACATCTGAAAATTGTCTGTTTATATCCTTTGAATATGTATAGTCTTTTAATGAGCCATGAGTCCACCTAATCACAAAGTCATATAGTCCACATTTCTTCCATCTAGTATTATGAAAACCTTTGCACTTTACCACTTTTGTTTACTGGATTTTCAAGAGTATTACTTGTCCAAATATCTACTCTGAAACTCTCCTTGCTTTGACTGTTAAGCTAATCCATGGCTCATTAGAGATTTTAGATATTTTAATATATAATCTGCAATATTTGAACATATCATGTGTCTGTGATTATGAACTTGGGTTCCACTGTGGGAAATCTCTTTAGTAGATTAGTCCTAGGCAGCTGTCAGGACAGGAAGTTCAGAGATTTGTTTAGGATCATAGAATTAATAAGAATAATCAGGGTTTAAATTAAATTCTTCCTGATTCTAAGCTAATCACTCTATAGTTATGTATGATAGCACTTCATTATATTTAATAAAGTTTTTAAATTTATATATGGAAGGATTTAATTTTTTGTTATAATATTCATTGTGGTATTAAGAGGAAAGGTGTCTGATGGGAAACCTGTCCCTTAATCATACTATGTTACTATGTGAGCAATGGATTTTAAAATAGAAAATAGTATCAAGGCTCTTGAAACCATGACCATTGGTTCTTTCCTATATATGATAAGAGCTTATTAAAGTCCTTAAATAAAATAAAGCTAAATTTCCTAAAATAATAAGATAGCAGCATTATAATTGGGAAAGAACCCTTCATCTAGACTCAGACTTGGATTTAAAACTTAGTTCTACTACCTTACTGTCACTCACCATATTTCTCATTTGCAAAATGAGGAATTTTGGCTGGATAACCTGAGACCTTTTTTCAGACTTTTCAATCTATAATCCCATAGAGATTCTAAATTCTCTTCCATCTATAAAATATCATAAATCTATAACTCTAGCTGTCAGACTTTTCATTCTTTCATGCTGGATCTTCAGTTAAGTTGTCTGAATTTAGAAAACTTATCTGGATGCTAAGGCAGGGAGGAAGGTATTACAGTATATGCATGCCTAATGTAGAAAGGGATTAGCACACTAAAAAGATATAGGAAAAAAGTAACTGTTTCCCAGGCAATAGTGATGACAGGCAAGACATTTCAAAAGAGGACTCATTTGGGAAGCTCCATTGGTTCAACTGCTTGTCAATTTTCCAGTGGGCTGGTCTTTGTTGTATAATTATATGGCTAATTCAAGGAAATGGAAACTTTTGGATGAAATGAGTATATTTCTGAGGCTATATAATAATTTACATATAATTGACTTTGCTATATTTACAAAGATTTTCTTAATAATTTTGCATCTACCTGCTAAAGTTGATAAAGGTCTTAAAGATGTAGGAGCATAGCCAAATAGTAAGGGGAAAATATGAAAGATAGATGAACTCATCAAATAAACAGCAATTTGATATGCAATAGTCTATTGAAAAGAATGCTGGATCTGAGAACTTGAATTCTTCTGGCTCTCTTCCTAACTTTGTAAGTTCTTGAGAAAAATCACATGATCTCTCTGTGTCTAAGTTTCTTCATATATGGTCATTATTTTTCATTCTTGAAGAAAACCAAAAAGATATTGCTATGTTGGGGTCAAGATACTGTCTGACTATGGGTAATCATATCAACCTGAACTTGGAAGGTTCTAGTATATGTCCATATGAACATTTGGATTAGAGTTATCTCTAAATTTGTACATCTCATATTTCTTTTGGACTATAGCAATTATGCTTCACTTATAGAGCACAATGAATGTGGGCTTCCATTGCTGGGTGATGCCATTGTCTTTTTTGTCTCATAATCAATTATAAAGTTCTTCAGAGAGATCTTAAGAATGTCCTTGTATCACTTCTTCTGACCTCCATGTCAAGCAATTGCCTTATATAAGTTTTTGATAAAATAACCTTTTAGGCAAAAGTACTTTTGGCATTTGAATGGGATCCACTGGAGTTGTGCTTTCTATTGTAGGTTTGAATGCTTGATAGTTTAGATTGAGAAAGGATTTTAATTTCCAGTATCTTATCTTGCCAGGTGATCTTCAGATTTTTCCTGAAACTATTTAAATGGAAGCAATTCAGTTTTCTGGCCTGGTTCTAGTATATTGTCCAGGTTTCATAGACATAAAGTTAGCACAACAACTCTGTAAATCTTCAGTTTGGTAGGCAGCCTAGTACCTCTCCTCTTCTACACTTTCTTTTAGGGCCTCTCAAATACTGAGTCAGTTCTGGCAATTTGTGTATCAACCTTATCATTCTTGAAAACACCAAGATAAGCAAACTTATTCCTAGCATCCAAAATTTCTCCATTTGCTACAACTAATGGTCCAACATATGTATCATGTGGTGCTGGCTGGTAAAGAATCTTTGTTTTCTTTGTGTTAATTGTTAGACTAAAATTATTATAAGCATCAGAGAATTAATCCATACTTTGATGTGTCTCAGCTTCAGAAGATACATTGAATCATCTTTAAACAAAAAGTTACCTGGGAACAAAAAATTATACACCAACTCTTCTTTTATTTTATCTTGGTTAGTCTTTTCAAGTTAAATGATTTATCTGTCAGTGGAGTAGCTGGTTTTGATGCTCTTTTCATATTTATTGAAGGTATCTGACAATATAATAGCTGATTATATCATGCTAAAAGACATGGGAACAAACACATAGTCCTGCTTTACTGCACTGAGAGGATTGTACTTATGATCTGGGCCAGAAGTCTTGTGTTTAAATCTCAGTTTTGCCATTTGCTATTTGTATGTCCTTATGCAAATCACCTTATCTCTTAGAATCAAAGTTTCTTCATCTGTAAAAAAAAATGAGAACTGGATTAGATTATTTCTAGACCAATGATATTGTGATCCCATATTATGCAGCCCACTATCTGGAGAAAATAATCTAAATTATTGTTAGAAATCAAGCAAAAAGCAAAAATAACTGTATTTCAATGAATTAGTCATTTGGGGGGGGTGACATGTAGCACCTGTGAAGCCATTGATGTCACATCCCATTTCCTCTTTTTCTTTCTCCATACATTCTATAATGATTTCTCTCTCTTCCCTTCTTCTTGTCCTACTTTGTCTATGGACCTCTTTCTTCTTGTTACCTCCTTCCTTCCTTATGTCGAAGGGTAGTTAGAGCATTGATCCTTGGAGTCAAGAACTGAGTTCCATCCTTAGCTTAAGCACTTAGAAGTTCTATGTATGACACTGGTTGTCACTTAACCTTTTTCAGCCTTAATTTCCCTATCTGCAAAATAGGAATAACAATAGTAGCTACTTCATGAAATTGCTGTGAAGATCAAATGAGATAACATATGTAAATTGCTTGGAAATTTTAAAGCCCCATACAGATATTAACTGCTAATGTGACACATAATTATTATTGCCAAATGAAACTGATGACTCACATTAGCTTCATTTTATTAAGAATCAATAGATCTCTTTGGTTTGGCCTCAGAAGCTTCTCTATATGCTATTTTGTTTCTCAGAAAACTTGTTTTTCTTTCACAAGATTCACCCCCCCCCCCCCGAGTAATAGTGAGAAAGGAGGCTCTTTCAACCATTAGAAGTTTGAAATATCTGGTTGTATCAGCATACAGCATCTCCAACAGTGGTGGGGGTTCCAAAAATGAAATCACTATTACACCAAAGAAAGCCAGTTGGGTGTGTTTGTATTCATAGCACTTGTGCCTATTAGTTTCATCAGTCCATTTATGAGTGAAATTTATAAAGATTTCTTGCTATAGGTAGTTATATATATTTTAAAATCCATCAAAATTTCACGGAACTAATAAATCTAAGGCAAACGTGTGGTTTGTGAAGTAATAAATAGTTCTTGAAAACCTTTCCTAGTTTTATAAGCAACCTGAAGAGGTCAAACCCTGTCCAGCATTCTTATGTAGAAGGTCAGGGTGACATAGTGACAATACTTTTCCTTGAGGAAGAACAGACCAGTTTGTTGGATGATTAATGTTCTGTCCCAGCAAAGGGAGATCTCCAACCCAAATGGTTCATTTTGTTATATGAGGTGTTGAAATAAAGAAGGGGAAAGATCCCTTGGTCTGATAACACCAATCACATAGACATGATTTCAAAGCCCCTGGGGGCTACCAGGAGTTGAATGAGTAAGTTTATGGACTACAGTTTGTTTGTAACTCTATTCTCCCATGTGGTGAAGTGCCAATGCCTCGTTGTGGTGTAGAGGTAACCCTGGGCTCTTGGAGGCTATTCCAAAAGAGTGAAGCCTCTGGCAGATCCCACCTGGAAAGAAACTTTCACTCCGTAGGCAGACTATTTCTGCTGTCCAAAGACCAACTTTGTGAAGTATGAAGAAGTGTATCAACAATATGCTAGCTACTAGGTGATGAGTTATTTGGGCACGATAACCAATTTTAGCATTAAATTTAACAAAGAAGCATTATTTAAGTGCCTACTATGTACAAGATGAAAGAAATTCTCCCCCTTCATATTTATTTATTTATTTAACATTTTCTCCCAATGTTACATTTAAAAAAATTTTTTTTTTAAATTTGTTTTAAAATTTTTTGAGTTTTAAGTTTTCTCTCTTATCTCCACCATAATTAAGAAACCACATGTGAAATTATGCAAAGCATTTCTATAATCAAATTGTGAAAGAAACAGATTTTCCACCCTAGTGAAAATAAAAACCTTAAAAAAAAATTAAGTTAAAAGAGAGATAGAAGAGAAAGAGAGAATGCTTCAATCTGTATTCAGACACAATCAGTTCCTTCTCTGGGTATGGATAGAATTTTTCATCATAAGTCCTTCAGAATACTTGTGGATGATTGTACTACTGAGAATAGCAAAGTCATTTACAACTGGTCATTCCAGAACATAACTATTCCTTTGTATACATTACATTTTACTTTGCTTGTATTTATGGAGGACTTTCTTTATGAGAGCATCCCGCTCATAATTTCCCACAGAGCAACAAAATTCCAGCACAAACATATACCACAGTTTATCGATCCATTCCCCAATTGATGGGCATTCCCCCAATTTTCATTTATTTTTTTCTCTGAGAAGAGAACTGCTATGAGTAATTTTTGTAAATTTTGTCATTTTCTTTCTTTTTTTTTTTTTTTCCAATCCCCTTTAGTATTTATGCTTAGTAGTGGTGCTGTTAGATCAAAGGAAATGCATGGATTTATAGCACTTTCATTAAAGAGATTCTTGACTGTCATATTACCTAGGCAATATTAGTTGCTACTGCTTAGACTTAGTCCCAGATTTATTTTTAAAGAACATAAGGTACTTTTGGATATAACTTCCACTTTTCCAATAATTTCTTATCTATCTATCTATCTATTTATCTATCTATCTATCTATTTATTTCCTACCACTTTCTTTTTTTTATTTTTTGAACTTGGGAACATAAATCTTTCTTTTTTATGTTAAAATATGTTAAATTTAATATACGTATACATACTTATAGAGTTATCTTGCTGCACAAGAAAAATTGGATCTAAAAAGAAAAAAAAAACCTGAGATGGAAAACAAAAATACAAGTAAACAATAACAGAAAGAGTAAAAATGCTATGTTGTAGTTCACATTGAGTTTCCATAATCTTCTCCTGGGTGTAGATGGCTTGCTTCATTTCTGAACAATTGGAACTAGTTTGAATCATCTCATTGTTGAAGAGAGCTATGTCCATCAGAATTGATCATCATATAGTCTTGTTGTTAATATGTACAATGATCTCCTAGTTCTGCTCATTTCACTTAGTATCAATTCATGTAAATCTCTCCAGGCCTCTCTGAAATCATATTCTTGAACTCTGCATACACTTTGATCCAGCAGTACTACTACTGGGCTTATATCCCAAGGAAATACTAAAGAAGGGAAAGGGACCTGTGTGTGCCAAAATGTTTGTGGCAGCCCTTTTTTGTAGTGGCTAGAAACTGGAAAATGAATGAATACCCATCAATTGGAGAATGGTTGGGTAAATTATGGTATATGAATGTTATGGAATATTATTATTCTATAAGAAATGACCAGCAGGATGAATACAGAGAGGCTTAGAGAGGCTTGGAGAGACTTACATCAACTGATGCTGAGTGAAATTAGCAGAACTAGGAGATCATTATACACTTCAACAACAATACTATATGAGGATGCATTCTGATGGAAGTGGATATCTTCAACACAAAGAAGAACTAATCCAATTCCAATTGATCAATGATGGACAGAATCAGCTACACCCAGAGAAGGAACACTGGGAAATGAGTGTAAACTGTTTGCATTTTTTTCTTTTTCTCCCCAGGTTATTTTTATCTTCTGAATCTAATTCTTCCTTTCCAACAACAACAACAGCAAAATTCGGTTCTGCACATATATATTGTATCTAGGATATACTATAATATATTTAATATGTATGGGAGGGGGTGGAGGGAAGGAGGGGAAAATTTGAAACAGAAGAGAGTACAAGGGATAATGTTGTAAAAAATTACCTATGCATATGTACTGTCAAAATGTTATAATTATAAAATTAATAAAAAAAATTAAAAAAAGAAATCATCCTGTTGATTATTTCTTACAGATAATTTCTTACATTTCTTACAATAATATTACATAATATTCATATACCATAAGTTATTCAGCCATTCTCCAATTGATGGACATCCATTCAGTTTCCAGTTTCTACCCACTACAAAAAGGTCTGCTGCAAATATTTTTGAGCATATGGATCCCTTTCCCTCTTTTAAGATCTCTTTGGGATATAAGCCCAACAGAAACACTCCTGGGTCAAAGGGTATGCACAGTTTGATAACTTTTTTATCATAGTTTCAAATTGCTTTCCAGAATGGTTGGATTTGTTCACAGTTCTACCAACAATGTATCAATGTTCCAGGTTTCCCAAATGCCCTCCAACATTTGTCATTATCTTTTCCTGTCATCTTGGCCAATCTGACAGGTTTGTAGTGGTATCTCAGAGTTGTCTTAATTTGTATTTCTCTGATCAATAATGATTTGGAACACCTTTTCATATGACTACAAATAGTTTCAATTTCTTCATCTGAAAATTGTCTGTTCATATCCTTTGATCATTTATCATTTGGAGAATGGCTTGCTTTCTCACAAATTTGAGTTAATTCTCTGTATATTTTAGAAATGAGGCCTTTATCAGAACCTTTGAATGTAAAATGTTTTCCCAGTTTATTGCTTCCCTTCTAATTTTGTCTGCATTAGTTTTGTTTGTACAGAAACTTTTTAACTTAATATAATCAAAATTATCTATTTTGTGATTAATAATGATCTCTAGTTCTTTGGTCACAAGCTCCTTCCTCCTCCACAGATCTGAGAGGTAAACTATCCTATGTTCTTCTAATTTGTTTATAACATAATTCTTTATGTATAGATCATGAACCCATTTCAACCTTATCTTGGTATATGGTGTTAAGTGTGGGTCAATACCTAGTTTCTGCCATACAAGTTTCCAATTTTCCCAGAAGTTTTTGTCAAATAGTGAGTTCTTATCCCAAAAAGGTCTTTGTGTTTGTCAAAGTAATTTCTTATAATTTCTATTTACATATTCTCTTTTTCAATTGTACTGCTCTACTAATTCTTTCCTAGATATGATCTCCTTTACATATGGGCCAAGTTTTTCACCCCTTACACTCTCCTTACATTCTAATTTCACTTTCACGTTATAGAACTCCTACTTACCTTCACAATACAGTTCAAGAGCTTCATAAAAGCAAGCCTTTCCCCTCAATAGAAAATGAGGTCTTTGTGGGCAAAGACTATATTTTTGCCTCTCTTGGCATATCCAGTACTTAACAACAATGTCAGGAATATTATATGACACTTCATAAATGCTTGTGGATCAAATTACTCTTCTCTCTTTTCCCCACATTTCTTGTTGAAATTATTTTAAATATGCAATTTCATTATCTGTGTACAAGTTTTATTCCCTTAAAAGATATAAATTGCTTGAAGCAAGGAATGATTTTTAAAAAAAAATTCAGTTTTTAGTATCTAATTCAGTGGTGGGTACATAGTAGGAATTTAAATATTTTTAGAATTTAATTGAATTTAATTGAATAATCATTTCTTGACTATTGAAAAACTTATAATTTAGAATTACTTTGGAAAAATTAGAATTTGTACAATTTCATTTAATGAGTAATTGATTTGTATATGTTCATTTTGTCTCCCAAGTAGACTTTCTTAAGAAGCTATTCTGTCAATTTTTTTCTTTAGCGTTAGGTACAATGCTGGACACACAAAACACTCCTAACATGTTCATTATTGGCTGATTGATTGCTGGCATGATTGTCCATGAAAGCTGAGGGTTTTTATTCCAGTGTGTTGGGAGAGGCAGTACTCATTGTGGGCAGGTTTCTGGATCTCTGAACATATGTCTATAGCCAACAGTATCTCTTACTCTGAAGGGGATGAAAAAAAAAATCCATGGAAAGGGAACAATCGCAAGGCAAGTTTTGACCTCTGCAAGGCAGATCCCCTGAGAAATGTTATTAATATATTACTTTTTATAGGTGGGCTTTGGGCAATGGAAAAATGGGCTCACAAACACAGAAGTAGGTGAATCCCAAGTAATTTCTCCCTCCTTATTTCCATGAGAACCTGGAAATATGTCATCCCCTTGCTCCATCTGTCTTCTCCACATTGATACTGGTAACTCCCAGATGAGAGAGCCACATGCCAATCCAAAAGGTTATATGTGGCTATTTCCCTTCATAAGGAAGTGATTCAGCCAATCATTGGAGCTGAACAGCTTCTAAAAATCACCTTCACTAAGAAGAGTGTCAGCAAATGACTAGAATAGGAATGGAAACTCTAAAAATCAAATGTAGAACAGACACAGCAATCCCCACCCCTCCCCTTTTTTTTCTCTGAGAATAACAAATGTTTGGAACAGACTTCCAAGTCTAACTGTAAGCAGCACAGAAGCAATTAGATGCTGTCCTAGGAGAAAGAGCTTATTGGAAAGGAATGGCCTCAGTGGACTAAATTGACCTTCTCTTGTTCCTAGTGTTTCTTACATTCATATGAATAATGAGTGAATTTGAAACCACTATACACCAGGGTATTACTCTCTCTGGTCTTTATGTTCTTCATTTGTTGCTTCCATATGCTAGAGTAATTCTCCAAAACATTCAGTCCTGGTATATTAACTGCCCATTCTGGGTGGGAGGGGAATGTTGGACTTATAAAACAGCCGATAAAACAGTCTTACTCTGTAGTTTGACACAATACACTTTTCCAAAATTGACCCTAGCAAATAGGATTACGTATGTAACCTCTAGCTTAAAGACAAAGGCTTTTGAATCACCAGTTATGTTCAGGAGCTGGCCGATGTACAAACCTCACAGTAAACAACATGTTCATTTTTAACTTACTATGCCAGCTGCTTTTGAATATTTCTCACTCAGGGATTAGTCTATGAGGAATCTTCCCACATCTTGAGAGGAAGCATGGTGTCATGGAAAGAGCATTGGATTGGGAGTCCAGAGAGACCTGGGTACAAATCTTGTTGCCAAAAATATTTTAACTATATACCCATAGGCAAGTCACTTGAGCTTTAATCTTAGTTTCCTAGTATATAAAATAAAATTGTGGCACCTATTCACAGAGGTGTCTTTGTTGTGAAGATCAAATAAGTTAATGTATCTAAAAATGATTTACATGCTACATAAATATCAGCCATTATTATCATCTCAGGAGTAATAAATTAGATGATAGGGCATATTAATTTACTGTAGGGTTGAACAACCTCCATAGAACAAAGTTAATCTCCATAATTATAGATTGTTACACAAAAACTAAATCTATAAGTTTATGACTTACAGTCAAACTGTTTTTTAAAATTTGTTTTTAAAAACTGGGTCTAACTAATTTGTTTAAGCTGGAAGTTCAGGGGCTACTCATGGTCTGATCCCATACTGATTGTTGTTACAGCTCTGACCTGGACCAGTTTGACCCTTCTTAGAAAATATGTTTTCTTGCTTTTAAGGACTCCCCATATTAATGCTGAGCTTAGTGTGATAATCTAATTGGCTTATCCCACTAAATACCTCTATGATAATGTTGGGGGATGCTGTGAGAAGATATTCACATTAATGCATTGTTAGTAAATATATGAATTGTTCCAATTCTTATAGAAAAACAATTTGGATGCTTGCAAGAAAAAACATGAAACTGTTAACACCCTGATGTTCAATAATCATATTACTGTGCATATACTTAAAGAAGTTAAAGATAGAAACAATTTATAGACACAACAAAATATTTTTAGACTTCATTTTTAGGGGGCAGGGGAGGATCTAAAATTGGAAACAAAGTGGGTAGGTACTCAGTAGCACTTACTGAATTAGCGTTACATTGTTATAACTTGTGATGGATTGTATATTTTCTATTGATTATTTGCATAATCTTCATTGATCCCTAAGAATATTCTTATCATTAGATGAGGATAATCTTTCTGTAATTTCTGGTGTTTATTAGCTGGCTCCATATTGGGATCACAAATCCCTCTATTAAAAAAAAAAATCCACACACTTCAGCCGTTTCTGTAATACTTCTGTGTCAACATATTGTTGACCAAGTTCATATACTTCCTGAGAAATGACACTCAATTCTACTCTTGGATCTTAGCCATCTCACTGGCTCTGTCTTATTTACATTAGACATAATGTTTAATATCTGTTGATAACCTTTACTACTGCTTTGTGAAGTCTATTTATTCTAAAAGTATTTAAGTAATTTTGAAACCTATTTATCATGTCTTCAGAGAACATCTATAAATCTTTTTCTGCTTTTTGTTGAAGCTTTAACTTTTCAGATGCTGTCAGAATCACAAACTTTGTATTTTATTTCTGTAGTTTGAGTTCTTATTTAGACACTTCCTGGGTCCATTGTTGTCCATTTTGCCATTAGAAATGCATATATTAAGCCTGATATCATTCAGGTGGTAACTGATGTAAATGTGTTTTTTCCTATTAAGCTTTGACTTCAGGATTCCAGTCAGACTCAACATACTAAGCTTCAATTTTATTTTGATAGTCTTAAACTCAATTTGTCTTTCAAGGAGAAGAAGAAGGCATTTTTAAGTATCATCTTCATTTATTGATTCAATGAGCTGTAAGTTCAAATTCAGTTTTCAGTCTTTCTTCCTCCTTGACATATATTAAGAAGTTTTCACTTACCTAACTTAAATGACATTTTGGTATCAATGAATAAAAATTCTGCAATATGAAAAAGTTAGTTAATGTGTCTTTATGTATGGCTATGTCCTTTTGATATCATCTATGCACACCAAATGATTAGTGTAGTATTCTATTTTGGCTCAATTTTTGACTTGAAAGTAATATTCAATTTTATTTATTGATTATTTTCAACATTATGTTTTGAAACAATGGAATAAACCATGTTTTGTGGCATGTTTAAATGGAGAACAGTTTTCCATATGGATATCTATGGATATATACAATGTTCCTTCAATGTTTCCATCTATTTTATACATATGGAGGATGCTCAATCCTAGGATTATAAATCAGTGCAGAGCTGAGTCAAAAACTTTGTGATAATCTATAAAGGCTATATAAATATAAAATTTATGTATATAAACATATAAATCATAATATGTATATTATATACATAATATTTAAAATCTATAAATAAGCCACTTAAAGGTTGTTTATTTTAAATAATCATTGAATCAGTAAGAAGTTGCTCTTTATATCTTTGGTACATTTTGGAATAATCTTTTTGCTCCCCCAAAAAATGTTGCTTTCTTAATAGTAGTTCTAGTACACTAGTATTAGTGTTGGTATTTTTTTTTTTTTTCCAGTGGTACAAGTCATGATTATTTTACAAAGTACATAAATAGGTAATTGATCTACATTTGAAAGAGAGGAAGTATCCAATAAGTATCCAATGCCTATTAAATGCCAGGAGCTATTCTAAATATAATACAATAATACAAAAAAACCTTTTTTTTTTCATCCTCTACACATCAATAGCATTCTATTAATATCCCAGAGTTGAGGAAACTGAGACAGAGGTTCTGTGACTTGCCCAGGGAAACAGAGTTAGTAAGTATCTACAGCCATGTATATGAAGTTAGGTCTTCCTGATTCCAAATGCAATGCTCCAATCATTGCATCACCTACATATGTCCAAAAATAACAAACATATCTATTATGTGCTAGACACTATGCTAAGTATGTTACACATATTATCTTACTTGATAATGTAATAATGCATATTTGATAAAAGAGTTATTTCAAGCTCTCATCTTTTGGTTTAAAGGTATATGCTGCCATTTGTTAGGAGAAGAAGGATTGGTATCAATAATTATAGCCCCACTATTTTCCAGTTTTGAGGAGTATTTAGAATTTCAGTTTTTTATTCTTTCAATGACATCTATCTTTCTATGTTGTTTTTGATCCAATTTATGTTTGCATTGTGTTGGATGTGTTTTGACCAGAGATCATCAGAAATTATATCACATGGTCCTTTTTGGGGGGAATTCTTTCTCCTAATTTCTTTGCTGCTGTAACCTCTGAAATATAATTTTTAAAATAGATAAGGAATTACTTGCTTAATTTTTTAACTTTACTACTTGTATTATTTTAATCTTTTGCTTTTAACCATTGATTAATGCTTTCAAGAATTTCTGATCTATATCTATATCTATATCTATGTCTATATCTATATCTATATCTATGTCTATGTCTATATCTATTTGTTTTCTGGATTCCATTCTAAAGGACTCTTTTTTTTTGCCTTCAATCAAGTAATCTATTATTTAATTTTCTACTTCATATTCCAGTTAAATATTGATGTAATCTTATAATATCTTTTTGTTGATCTTTAATAGTTTGCTTATCCTGCTTCTTCCATTATGCTATTTTATTTGGTGTTTATTCTTAGGTAGTACAACTTTTCCTCTATCATTCTTGTCATGGCAATGACACAATTTTTATACTATTGGATGAAAGTCTTGGCAAGTTTTCATACTCTATCAAATATTATGGAAAAATACATTCATGGTACTTTTAATAGATTGTAACATTTTTTGAATTACTGTTTTTGTATAGTTGGTTCTTTTAAAAAATTGCAATAATTCCGTTTATTTTTCATAAACTTATCAAAGTGAAGTAGCATTAAGGAATTGAAAAATGTCTTAAATAAAAAGGATTTTTTTGAAATCCCAAACTAAGTATGCTCATCTCCTTTTCAAAGTCATTTAAGACATCAGCCATTCATCAATCAATAGATTTTGTCATCCATCTAATTCTAGACTTAGCACTTCTGCAGTTGTGCTAATTAAATGTAGATTTTTAATGTCTTCTAGTTTTTCCTCTAGTTCCTCTATATTTTTTCTTCCTTCTAGTCTATATGAACAACACCTTAATTTTTATTTCCTTTTTTGTGTGTTATCTGGGATTAGGTATGAAGCTATCTATTTATTCCTGGATTTATTCCTGATACATATGACTTGGAATTGAGGCAATTATTGCAAAAATAATAGGAATTCCATGCTTATAATTAGTAAAATCCATTGTATATGATATGTTGCAAAAAACCATTTTGTTGGGGAAAAAACCATAGCTTTAGTTCATTTCATATACTCTTCATTTACTAGCTTTGAATCAATGCAATTGGTACCAAAACTTTTTCAGCAAGTGAGGAATTTTTGTCTTATTTATTTTGATTTATCTTGTTTTTTTGTGGTACCATAACATAAAGGTACCATAACACTTATTCTGCTGACCTTCATGTTAAGGTGATATTGAGGATAGTTCTGAGCAGAGCCAGCTTCCAACCTACTATCATCCTATTTCTTAGATTCATAGAAACAATCACATCACACTGAGTTGGATGCTAATCCAGTCAGTAGTATTGCCAGACCTTCATTGATCACTATTTTAGCATTCAGGTTGGGTCTTTACAACTTCTGTAGCAGACTCAGGATACCCAGAACTTTCAACATACAAGACTTTTGGCATTCTCTTTGTTTTGCCATTACTCTCTTTATCTCTTGTGAGATAGAGGATGGATTGAATTTAGAGACTATTATTATTATTATGCTTCTGTCAGGAAACAAATGGATTCCTACACATTGGTAATTTCTTTTCTTTTCTTTTTTCTTTTTTTTTTTTTAAAGAAATCAATACTTATCACATGCTATTGGTAAACCCATTGAGAGATATTTAACATAGAACATGTTTAACATGTGTGACATTTTAAAATTTGTTGGAAATAAATATTGTTATGACCTAGTGTGGCTGAAGAATGGACATTCTCAATTTATCACCTGAATGTAGTAAAATTGACTTAGAAAAGTAACTTTTGCATGTGAAGAATCATCCACATTGGTCTCATATACATTCAGATACATGATTTTTTAACCATTTGTTTAATTTAGTAACCCATCAACTTAGTTTTCTTCATCTAATTTCTTTCAAAGATTTATTTTCTTTCTTTATATCCTTACTGATCTCAGAAATCCTTTCAGTTTTAGTTTTTGTACTATTATGACCAGACTTAAAATACAAATCCTCTTTATTTTAACATAAACTTCTAATACACATATACTCACAAAGACACACACACACACACACACACACACGTGTGTGTGCACATATACACACACAATGATAATCTTATTTGAGATTGTATATTACATCATCTAATAAATTAAATTAACATATAGTTTACACAAATCAAGAAACTTGTGAAAATGCTAGTAAATCAAAGGTTATTATTCAAAAATATAATTTAATCTTTACATTATAGAAGCACTTGAAGACATGCTACATATATCTTCTGTATCATTACTTGAAATTTTTATGCTAGGAATGCTGACATGTCAGCTGTCATGACACTTATCTCCAAATTTAATAAGCCACTTCTGATTAAGCCACATATAAATGCTAAATACTTAAGTGCATGATCTAAATACAGTTTCTGAGTTAAAAAATACTGATATCTGAGTAAAGAATCAAAATTTGTTATCTTAATGCTATCAATGTGTTTCTTGAAAATAGTGGTCCAAAAATCCTTGCAAATGAACTTCATGATATCTAATTCATCCTTGAACCTTGCAGTGACCTTTGTAAAACTTTCTATTAATCTCTGTCCCACTTTAAAACTAAAGACTATTTTCTACCTCTCTGTGATTCATGGATTTGTAGATGCAGGTCATCATTTTGTTGTGGAGAAGCAAGAAGAGAGCCTCACTTGCTATTTCCTGCTTCTTCTTTCAAGTTCTGGGGTAGGTGGAGGTCAGGACCTAAGCCTGGGCTGTGACTCCACTGGGGCAATGCCCAGTCTAGTGAGTGGCCAGAGTATGGAGGATAGTCAAATTTGACTATCCTCCTAGCTTCAGGCACCCAGCTCATGCCCAGGCCTACACATTGGTAGTTTCCACTAGATAGAACAGTTTTGAAAGCATGGAGGTACAGAGAGATTGGTGATCTGTTTTATCTTTAAAATTTGTTACCTATATCTATATTATTGCTGAGATTACCCAAATTTGTATTTTAACCAAGTCACAAAGATTGACTTTCCTGGTTAGTTATTATTTTCTGGAAATAGCTTCTGCACAAGCCAAGTCTTTATTTACAAAGCAGGTTTGACACAAGGGGAAAATTTATTACCAAATAATAAAGGTGCTGATTGCACTAGGATTTGGGAAGCCCTTTTATTCCTGAAATCTTGGCTGGACAAAGCATCTAGGGACATGAAAACTCCTTCCCACCCTTCTTCCTACTCCCAAGTGCTTTCTCTATGAGAAGGGTGGAGGAGAATTTGGTCATTCTGTTGGAAGGTCTTATGCTCAGGCAAAAAATATGAATAGATGACCAAAAGGATGTTTTCCATATCTCATTTAGTAAGGCCTGGCTTTCTGCTATGTTTTATTCAATAGTGGCTGGTGAGTTTAATGGGTACCTCTCCTTAATTTCTTCTTATCTATTCTCTCCCCATTCCAAGATCTCTCCCTAGTAACATACCAATTATTTTTTAGTTCTGATTTTCAAACTTGTTTTTCAAGCGTGGGTAAAATGGGAAAATCATTCTCTTCTCCATTGTGCTATTTACTGTGTGTTATAGATGTGAGGTTAACTTTTTATCTATACAGATCTCTGCAGCTTGGATTATTGCTGCCATATTGGCTTATGAATAGTAATAGGATGTGGATGACTAGAAAAGGTCAGGAATGAAAATTTAGCTAAGCAAGAAGGATTAGACAGATGATGTAGAGTTAAGTAGGTTCTTAGAGCTTGGTTAATAATAAAAGAAGCAAGCAAGTATCATAGATTTAGTCAGTCATGCAGGCAGGAACCACAATCTGGGAGGAAGAAGACAACAACAGCACAAATAGGCAAGGATGACAAATCTTGACCATAGGGTAGACACTGAGATTTCTGTTCTGTACTATATTGCCTGTTAGATGTGGGTAAAGCTGAGACTTTGAGGATTGAGCATAGACCAAAAAGAATCATAATCTCAGAGCCTGAATGGATGGATTCACATAATTCTAGATCCAAAAGAAAACCAAGAAGCATCTGGTACTAAGCCATAGTAAAATAGGAATCCCATTTATAAAATCCCTGACAAAGCAGTATCCAGTCTCTAGATCCTAAAGATGTCTAGATATGGAAAACTCATTAGCTTCCAGGGCTGCCCATTCCATATTTGAACAATTTAATAATTAAGAATTATTTTTAAATATCAAAGTTTAGGTGACTCTAGCTCATTGCTTGGTTTTTTTTTTTTTTTCCAAAGTCCATGGTAACCCTCATCCCATAACTTCTTTTTAAAAATTAATTTTTTAAATCAACATGCATTCATTTCTCTTCTTTTGAATGCCCCCACCTGTCTCCCTTTAAAAAGAAAAAACAAAATCTTTGTAACCAATATGCACAGCCAAGCAAAACAATTCCCCATCTTGGCCAAAGCATAATTTCTTTTCTGCATGATTGTTTTTCAGTTACTTGAAGGCAACTATTATCTACTCAACATTTTTCCATCTTGTCTCCAAGGATATTGTGAGGACAATCAGAGGACAATAAGAATCTGGAAATGAATCGTATTCCTGACTATGGCAAGGAAAAAGACATAAGGATTGACTTTTTACTTGGACTTTGAGATTTCAAAGTTAGTAAAGATTTTGCTATTTTTAAAAAATTGTATTTTCTTTAAAGTTTTTAAATAATTCGTAGTAATTTAGTACTGAAGTCCAAAGACCTGAATTTTAGTTGTCATAGCCTAGGACTATGTGATCTTAGGCAAATTAACACATAGAGTACTGTACTGTGTACCCATGGGCAAATTAGGATTTCTGGATCTTGGTCTTCTCATCTGTTTTATTCCCAGACTTATATTTGATTGGTGTAAATAATTCCTCAAAAGAAACCCCCTCTATTAATTTAAATCCACAATTGTATTGGGATTTAAAGTCTTAGAAAATTGCTTGGGCAGTAAGAGGTTAGTTAAATGGTTTGCCAGACATTTTGTGTTAGATTCAGACAAACAAACTAGATAGTTCCAGTGAATAGAGTTCTAGAACTGCAGCCAGGAGAGACTCGAGTTCAAATTCAGTCTCAGATACTAGTTTTATGACCCTGGGAAAGCTACCTATCTGTCAGCCTCAGTTAACAATCGGTATTATTAGTTATTAATAACAATAGCCTAACTTAGGTTTTTCTGATTCTAAAAATGATCTCTTTATTCATTATCCAATGCTGATTAATTGTATTCAAACATTCTATAATCAGAGTGATTATATAAGGACATATGAAGATATTATATGAGGGATAACAGGGGTCAAAGCCCCAAGAAGAAGACATGAATGGTCAAATATAACAACTAAGCATAATTTTAAAACAAAGATTAGTAGATTAATCTGATATCATGATACAAAAAGCAACCACTCTTCACTTCCTCTTCCTATCTTTACTTCCCTTGGTGGAGACAAGGGCCCAATTCTCTCCTACAGTTATTAAAATATGCTTTTTGTTTAGCCATAGCTTATTCATATGATCCATTGTGTTTTGATGGAAGGAAGGGAGGATTCAGAGCATCCCTTTTATATGTCTGGACACTAAACTTATTAAGTTTTCAAATTTTAAAGGAGAAAATAAAATAAAGTCACACTGTAATAAGGAAGAAGACTTCCTCAGTTCAGACAGATGGTGAAGAAGGCTTCAGCTGTGGAGGGGAGGGATTCTTAAGTGATTCAGGAAATAGACAAGAGAGCCCCCAGGGGAGGTGGGTGGGGAACCTTGTGAGAAAGGAAGTGCTTTTCACATTAAAAAAAATTTATTTCAACACATAGCAGGGGTTTCCATGAAGTCTTCTTTGTAATTTGTTTCAGCTCACTTTCTGGCACCCAGTTAATTCTTCCTCCCCCTCTCCTGGGGCTGGAAAACATTACAGTTACTGAAATGCACAGGGAGTCTCTTTGGAGTCAGCCTTGAAATCCTCTCCTGGTAAAAGAGACAAATATGAAATGATTTTCTGGCCAACTTCTCAAAGATGATCATAGAACTGGAACGGGAGGGCCCTCAAAATCCATGTAACCCAACCCATTTATTTTACAGATGAAGAAACTAAGGCCTGAGCCAATTAAGTGATGTACCCAGATCACCTAGGGAGGAAGTCAGAGGTAAGATATGTAGGCTAGGTCCTTAGACTCTGTAGAACATATTTTGTGTTATATCGTGAAGTACATTTCAAAGATATCTAAATATTTCCTTCATTTCATGCTTGCTTTCTTATATTGGGAGTCAGAGATAGTAATGCTGGAAGAGATACCCCATTTATTATTGGAGCTATTGGATACAACTATTCCAGATATCACAGAACAATAGAAATGGCCTTGTTTTATAGAACATTATTAGAGTGGAAGGGACCTTAGATAGGGTATCAGGTCAGAAAGCATTTATTAAGCTCTTACTATTTACTAGGTATTGTGCTGATCAGTGGGAACACAAATACAAACAAATAAAAGGTTCCTGTTTTGAATGTGTTTACATTCTAATGGGGAAAGATAAATCCATAAAGGAGAACTGAAAATTGGGGGGGTGGGTAGAGAAAATACCTATGTAGGGGAATGATGGAAAATTCCAAGGAGTCAGAAGCAAAGTTCAGAGAAGAGTGGAGGTGTGAGGTTGGCTGGCCCAGGTACTTTTTTAAAAGGACCTTTCTGGGAGGAACTCAATTGGAGGAGAGAGCTAAAGAAGTAGAGGAATTTTCCAGAGGTGAGAAAGCTACTGGGGATCTCCTGAGAAATCTGAAGAGTGAGGAGCAGTTTCAAGAGAAGATTAGAGGAATGATAAGTTCATTGAGTTCAGAGTATGGTTGTGATGAGAGAAAGGAAAGGGGGAAACCTGTTTGTCAGTACAAAGATCCCATGAGATGCAGTGTCCCCTGTAAATGGCCCAAAAACCTAGATTGATAAATAAAAGGTTTATTGTAGAAATTTGTAATTAAAGTTCAGTTACAAAGACACCAGGGCCAGAGGTGGCTGCTGGGCGGGCAGGAACCCTTACATGGCCCAAAGGATACCATGTGTTGGCGGGGAGGGCTCCTGCAAAGAGAGAGCTCCAGCTTGTCTCTTTTATACCTAGAAGGAGATTGTGGGCAGTTCCAAGTTCTTGGCAGGCTTTTCAGATAGCTCAGATCCGGTGGGGGGGCTGGGGAAAGCTGAGCAGATAGTAGGGGCTGGGCCCGGATATTCAAAAGGGTGCTTTTTGACCAGGATTTGGTCAAAGGTCAAGCCATCAAGGTCAGCCATGGCGTTTGGGAAATCAGAAAGGAATTTTAAGGGGACCTCAACCCCCATCAGTTGGAAGAATGTATTAATCTGGAGTTGGAGACCTGAGTTTGAATTCTGTCTCTGCCACTTAAACTCTTGGATTTATTTCCTTCTCTGGCTTCTCTTCTTAAGTTTTCTCATCTTAAAAACTATAAGGGTTCGATTAGATGTTCTTTAAGATTCCTTCCATTTCTAAATATGTGATCCTGTGATCCTATTCTCAAAATCACACAGGGATAAGGAAGTGGTGATGGGCAGAAATGGTATTATAACCTAGATCTCCTTGATGAGGTGAAGTCTAACTTTTGGGGATCCTGGTATGGGAACCAAAAATATGATGAGGTTTAGGTTTTAGGGTTCCCTTTTGTAGGGAACCAAATGATCTAGATTTAGGGAATAGGTCTAGATTTAGGGAACCAAAATGAGATTAGAGTTTCTGGTAGTCAGGGAGTTAAATGATAAGGTCTAGTGGCAGGTTTGGGGTTTAGGGAACCAAATGGTACCATGCCCCCTTGGGATTTGGCACAAGGGTAAGGAGTTTCCCCTTCTGGTAGCATAGGGATTCTCTGTAAAGGAATTTACAAACTTGAAAAACTGGACTGATAAAAGAGGTTTATTATAGAGATTGGGAAGTAAGGTTAGAAATCCTGACAGAGAGACAGTCTCTTTAGGGGAATAGGTGAGGGTAAAGAGAGGGTAACATTAGAAAAGAATATTATTCCAGTGGCTAGAGGCTTCCTTGGCATAGTATGGCATGTTTGGAACCTCTGCTAAGAGAGGATTTTAGATTGGCTCTTTTATAAGAGGAGCTTTGGCTACAAGCTGAAGGGGGCTATTGGGTGGAGTCGTAGGTTGGCTTGTCTACTAACTGGGTTTCAGCTTGAGCTGGAATTTGAATAGAATTGAATGAGTTTCTTTAATTCAATAGGTTTGGAATTCTTTTTCTTAGGACTGAACCAACCCCACCTAGATAACAGAATAAAACTGTCTTGTTTCCCTTGGGAGGGGTCCCTTACTGAGGCAGAGTTGACAATTTTCTCCTTCAAGGAGTTTTAGAGTTTTAGGGTCCTGTCTTCATTCTGATTGCCAATCCTATGCTCTCCATTGACTTTATGATATAAATGGCATTGGAAACTCCAAGTAGCCAACTTAGAGCTTCTAAATCCTATTTGATACATTCCTATTGACAAAGTCTATTATTATTGTCTGCCTTACATGAATGTAAGAACTGAGCCCTATTTTTGTGTATTAAACTCCCAATCAAAACATACTATTTCATAAACTGAGTACTATTTGAAATTTCTTTTCAGGACTGATTCTGAAGACCTCAGAATAGACCAGAATGCTTAATGAATGGCTTGAAATAACCAAAAATAAATAAAAATGGGAGCAAGGTAGTGAAAGAGTGGATAATTAATTTAGTTTTCAGTTGGTCTTGAGTTCCCTACCTTTAATTCTCTAACTCCAGAGACATGTCTTATTTATTTTCATACCCTCCCCTTTGCCCTCAAATCCTATCTAGACTCAGTTACTTATTCCATTCCCCTAGGTCCAAACCTGGCCACTGGTAGTTATCAAGCTATAGACTATTAAGATCCTAAATTTGGGACCTGGAAAAGAGCTTAGAGTTGATTTAGCTCAATTCCTTCATCAGATAATGGGAATGATTTGCTCAATACCACATAGAACCTGTTCAGCATCTAGTCATTCTTTCTAATGATCCCGGTATGGTTTAGTGTCTAAATTTCAGTGATGAGGTTTCATGTTCTTGTCACTTAATCTTCTGCCCCAGCTCCACACATTCACTTCATATATATCTACATGTCCATTATCTGTACCTTCTGCAAGGTCTTTGAGTGGAAGTGTTTTATCAACACAGCATTTCTGAACAGATACTACAATATTTCTTGGCAGTGGTAAAAGTAGACATTCATTAATGTTAATTTTCTAGATCTGACTAGAAAGCTATGGAGTATAGTAGAAAGAACATTGAACCTTCAGGGTAGCTGAGTTTAAATTTAGGTTCCCCTGCTTTCTAGCTCTGTGGCCAAAGGCAAGTCACATGATCTTTCTGAAACTCAGTTTTTTCATCTATAAAATGAGGATAATAAAACATATACTACTTATCTCACAGGGTTGTTATGGGGAAAATGTTACAGAAACTTAAGTTATTATTTTTAATAAGTATACTATCTTTCAAAATGTTTCTAAATCATGGACACACATGCCATCAACCCATATAACCTTTCTTGATGCTCTACTGCAAATGTGGGCCACAAATCAAATTCACTTGGATTGAATCTTATACAATGTAGCGCCAATCTGGCCACAGGGCACACTATCAACATTGCATGCTGCCTCTTGTCATATTGATCTGCCTAGAAAATGCTGACTCCTACAGTGAGTGTGGGCTAAAAGAGCTCACCCATGTGGAAGACACAAGCCTAGTCTTTAACCACTTTTCCCTTTGCTAAGCCTTATTCTCTAAGAGGCCACGAGTACAGCATGTTAATTCAAACATTTCATAACCATGAAACCACTGAATATCTCAATATCCGAATATGCATTCTCATTTGCCTACCCTATGTTAACAGAGAAACATTTGGTTTTAAACAAGACTTTATTTGGGGGGGAAAGTATATAGAATTACATCTGAAAATGTAATTATTGAAAAGATAAACCATATGTCATTTTTGTGTTTACTTCCTGTTCACCATGACTGTTTTGAAAAGTTCATTTGGAGGTGTTTGGAATTTCTAATTCTTTTGTTACTAGGCTGGATAAGTTGAATATATCTTTACTCACCAGTCATGTGTGTTCTTGTTTTGATGTAGCTCCTGCCAAAGCATCTAGAAGTCCCAGTGGTATAATTTTACTACAAAAAAAAGAGCCGAAATTGTTGACTCAGAAATCCTGAGCCTGAATCTGCTCACCCACTTCCCCACCATGAAGAAGGTTTGTCATGAAAGAAGAACTATCATAAACATGCAGAGACAGTTCTTGGGATGTGGGTGAGGAATAAAAATGACTAGAGGAGAAACAGGGGCCTTATTATGATGAAAGTAACTCAAATGCTGCTTCCTCACTTCTGAGCAGGTGCAGTATAATATAGGGTTTTTTCACCCATCATTTCTGCTTTTCCCAGAAACCCTGGGGGTCTTCCCCTCCCAGATTTATTTTTTTTAGAATTTTTTTTTGGAGAGGATTCTTTGCTTCTATTGCTACTTAGCCGTAATCACTGAATGGGTGTGACTTCAGTCAAACTGAGACCTATTAAAGACCTCAGCTTAAAAATGTCAAGATCTTCCATTGCATCCTGGGCTATCTCCAGTCATGCTGATCTATATCTTGTCACTGGACTGAGTTGCTTCTGGAGGGGACAGTGAACCAAGTGACCTTGCACAGCCCTCCCTCACTTAAATCCAATCATTTGCATGCCATGGCATTAGCTCCCTGATGTCATGGTCCTCTTCAAGAATGAAGGACAAATGGCAACAAAAATCCTTCCCATCCATTTGCACTTAATGACATGAAACCCATCCAAGTGCAGACAACCATTAAAAGAGATTTAAGTCTCTTGAGGAGATTGATGCTGATCCAGGGTCAGAGGATTATGGAATTCAAAACTGGAAGTTATATTAAATCTCCTTTACTTTAACTCTCTTGTTTTATATATAAGAGGAGACTGAGGTCGGGAGAAATAAAGTGACCTGCTCAAAGTCATATTGAAATCTAATAGAGTAAATAAACCTGTATACATGTAAAAATTGGTTCTATTACTTTCAAAGTCACTGGGTAAAATTAGAATTTTTGGTGCTATCCTTGAGAACACTTCTTGTATTTTGCCTTTCCAATTTTGTATTTCCAGCACTTAGCACAGTACTTGGGACATAATAGGCCCTTAATAGCTAATAATAAATGTTTTAAATAATAATAAGATAATAAATTTTATTAAGTAACACTATTTGACTAACTAAAATTCTCAATTTATCTTTAGACCATCTAAGTATATGCTGTTTTAGGGAAGATATCAGTGCAAAGGAAAAAAATATTAGATTTGGACCAGATTTGAGTACTGACTCTGCCATTTGCTATATGTGTAACCTTGGATAATACACTTCCTAATGGGTCTCGGTTTCCTTATTTGTAAATAGAAAATAAGGCTTAATTACATTTCTGAAGCCTTTTCTAGCTCCTAATCAGTGAATTCTAGGATTATTGATGAAAAACTAGAAGGGATCTTTGAGGTCAACTAGTTCAACATCATAATTTTACAGTTAAAAAAATTGAGTCCCACAGAAAGGAAGTAAATTACCAAAGATCACATCAACATTGCATGCTTCCTCTTGCTATATTGTCCTGCCCTAGAAAATGATAACTCTTGAAGTGAGTATGGGTTAAAAGGCTCACTCATGTGGAAGACACAAACCTAGTCTTTAATCACTTTTCCCTTTGCTAAGCCATATTCTCAAGGCCACAAGTACAGCATCTTAATTCAAACATTTCATAGCATGAAACCACTGAATATCTCAATATACAAATATATATTCTCATAGTCAAGTCTAGCACTTCAATTACTCTTAATTTTGACCTTTGAGGCCCAAAAGAACAAGTCTAATTCTTCTAGGCTAAAGCCCTTCAAATACTTGCAAAGCAATGATTTCTGTAGGATATCCCTAAGTAATTTTTTCTCCAGGTTACTTTTACAATGATATGTTTTAAAATATCTTTATTTTCTACCTCCGGATGATGCATATGCAGGTGCTGGAATTCTATCTTCCCAGAAATCAGCCAGAGTCAGGATCATCAAAAGTCTTTATTCTTGGTCTCTTGAGGTCCCTGTCAGGAGAATAGATCTAGTAATCTCCACACTACCTTCCTCTCTCAACTGCTACGAGAGAGAATGCCTCAATTTCCTCCGCCTACTCTACACCTACACACACACACACACACACACACACACACACACACACACACATCACTTCCCCCTCTTTTACCCACCAATCAAGTCAGCACAGAACAGCTGGGGAGGGTCAACCTTCAAACAAGTTAATAGAGAACCGTCCAATTGGCAATTAGTCTCACGTGCTCCATTATCCAAGTGCATTGCTCAGTTCTAGCTCTTTATATGCAGGAACTACTTAATTCATGTTTCTTGAATTACAAAGATTTGAGAATGTATTGTAATGATTGTTGCCAATGCACATGGAACTTTTAGGTATTCATGTCAAAAAATTAATGGGAAGCAAATTGTTGTGTTTTGGAAAATGTCACCATAGGTGGAAGACTAAGAGCTAAAACTGTCCTTAGAATTTGTATCTGAATTATAATAAATGAACAAATAAATAAGCATCTTGGACACTATTACTATTACCTAAGAGACATCATGCTATCTAAAATCTAATATTGTACATCATTATAATTTAGATCAGTACATTCCAGAATGATGTAACTCAGCTTCTATGAATTTCAATGAAAAGGTGTTTGGCCTCAAATTAAAACTCAGAAGAAGGATTTCCAACAACAGGATTTAAAATATCCAGTCATAGTCCAAGCCAGACCTTATTTTATCAGCTCTTAGTCATGTTTCATTTTCCAGGGCCTTCCTTTCATTTTAAAAGGGTTTTCTTCTGTCCCTGGGAGATGGAGTTTGTTGCCTTTTAGGAGATGAAAAGACTCATTTGCTCAAACTCTAACTAAGGGTGAAACTGAAATATCAGAGAGTTCTTTGATTTATGGAAAACTATATATATATATATATATATATATACACATACATATATATATATATATATACTATAAATAAGAATAGTATAGTAAAACTATAAATAAGAAACAAAAACATGAAAAAGTATTTTCCTTTTGGCTTTATATATGCTAATAATTTAGCTTATTCTGTTTCATGCAATAGAACATTTTAAAACAATACTATGGTGCCAGTTAAATTGCATATCATCTTGAAACCAATCATTTAGAATTTAAAGAAGAAGGAACTAAATATTTTCAACATAGAGGTAATGAAGTCTTTAAAAGCTAAAAATCGTTTGCTAAAGACTTTCACACTAAAAATGAAAAAGCTATCAGAGCATCTCTAACTGAGAAAGTTATATTGTTATGACTAGAGAAATGAACATAATAGCTAAGATGCTAATAAACCCTTGTGCAGTTGGCATAATGCCAATACCTCTTACATGAAAAGTTACTAAGAGAAATCTTGTCAATGGCACTTTCTAATGACACAATAATGCATTGTTGCAGATTTTGCTATATGCATGTATTAAACTAAGATTTTGTTTGCAGAATTTTATTATTGTCTTACAAATAGATGAATCTACACATGTGATTGTACTTAAAATTTTGCTTATATTATTCTGTCTGGTATCAGTACCAACTAATCATGTAAGGTATTTTATGCAAATATTTGGGAAGAAACATAAGTGATGCTGAAATATTCACAGTATTTAATAACTTTTTGAATCTCATGGTTTATTGGAACAGCTAACTATGTTGACATTTGTACTGATAGTGCAAAAGGAATGATGGGTAAAGCTAGTGGTTTCTGCTTCAAGTCTCTCCATCCTCTAATTCATTCTCCATTTATTCACTAAAATAATTTTCTTAAAACACTGGTCTCACCATGTCATTCACCTATTCAAGGAATATTGGTGTCTCCATATATATTTAGTGGCAAATACACAATCCTTCACTTGGCATTCAAACCTTTCATAACCTGGCCCTCTTCCTGACCTTTCCAATTTTCTTTCACCTCAACTGGCTTTTTTTTCCTGTTCCATAATTAAGACACTCCAACTCTCAGTTACAAGCATTTTTTTTTCAGCAGTCCCCCATGACAGAATGCTCTCCTTTCCTTTATCTGCCTTCCAGCTTCCTTTAAGCCCCCATCTGTTACAGGAAGCCTTTCCAAAGCCCTTTTATTTCTAGTACCTTCCCTCTACTAATTATATCCTGTTTATTTTATATATGGATTATTTGAATATATTTGTTTACATGTTGTCTACCTCCATTAGTTTGTACATTCCTTGATGATCGGAACTGTCTTTTATCTCCTTTTTATTCTTAGCACTTTCCACAGTGCCTGAAATATAGTAAGTTCTTCATAGGAATCAAGACAATGACACCAATGACAATGTCTTAATAGTCATTGTGTTCTTTACTAGCAAATATTTGCAATAAAAATTAGTTCAGTTAACAATGTAAGATGAACTAATAAAAATTTATTTTATTAAATCTCTCTTGAATGAGAGAAAAAAATAAGCATGTATTAAGCAACCACTATATTCCAGACATTGTATTAAGCCAAAATAACATCTTATCTGATCTTTACAATAATCCTGAGGTAGACACTATTTATTATCTTCCCCTTACAGTGAGGAAACTAAGGCAGACAGAGATTAAGGGACCTGTTCAGAGTCACACAATTAGCAAATGTTTAAGGTCAGATATGAATTTTACTCTTCCTAACTCCGGACCTACCACTTTGTTCATTATACTCCCTAGCTCCTGTAAGTATGCTAATTTTTAATTTTTTGTGTAATGAAATGGAAAGTATTCAGAAAACACATATTCATAGAGAAATATGATGGTTATCTTGAGGAAAAATCCTTGTGTGATTGTTTCAGTTGTGAACTGAACTAGTTATTTTTTTTTTTCATGGAATACCATTTTTTTTTGAAAGAATGACTGACAGGCTATATTTATTTAGGCTTAGGGATTTTACAAATATTCATGAAAATGAGAAAAAGTGAGCCTGTCACTTCAAGGAAAATAACTGACAGTATTTATTGCCAATGACAAAAACTTTAGGTTTTAAACAAAAATTAGAATTGGAACATTTGTATCTAATACTGTGAGCCTAACAGTTTTCCAAATATTAAAGCCTTTTCTAATTAGATCAGCAATGCAATAAACAAATATGCTTTTTTGATATTGTATAATGAAATATGTCAACATTTGAAAGATCTGCATAAGTCATGAACTAATATTTTTTAAATTATCCTTTCAATATGCTCCAAAATCATGGATGAACAAAATATTGATTCAATGTGTGAGAGACCAATGGATTTTAATGTAATAGAGCAACATAATTATTAATATAGTTTCATGTTCCATTTTTCAAAACTGTTAAGAAATGATCACTTGTTGCCTTTTGCTGTGGTATCACTGAAGAACATTCTTAATTCTTTGAAAAGACTATTAACTTCTTTATTCCAACCACATACCTGTGTGAAGCCAGATTTTCTTTATATACTTCATCCAAAATAATGTACCATAATAGACCGAATACAAAAGATTGAAAATTCAGCTGTCTTCTATTAAGATAGACCAAAAAGAAATTTTCAAAAATATGTAAAATAATGCTACTTTTCTCACTAATATTTTTATTTTGGAAAATTTAGTTATTTTTCATAAAAGTATGTTATTTATATTAACATTTAATAAGCTTTTATTGTTATTTTAAAATGAACCAATACATATTTAAAATGTATATCCATTTTAATTTCAAATATGATAAATATTAATGTTAAAAATTTCTTTGGCATCCTTAATAATTTTATAAAGTATAAAGTAATTCTTAGTCCAAAAAGTTTGAGAACCTCTCTACTACATAATGCTACTCATGGTTATTATAGATGTTTAATGTGGACAGTGATTTTGATGTTTACGTGATCACCTAAAACTCTTACTCTTACTAAGTACAAAGTATTTTGGTAGTTTATCAAATGCTCATCAAATTGTTTACAAAGCCTACAAAAGTTTGACTTTTAAGAACAAATCAATTCTCAAATTGATGGTCATGTGCATATTTTTCATCTGTGTTTTGTATATAACACCAGAGTAGCTCTCTTATTCTCCAAATACTCTACAATGGTACCTCATCAGCTATGCAATCAAGATGTTGTGAACATTTGTATTATAATAGCACAAATTTCAGGCTGTTTAAAACCCATGACCTTTGGATATGTTCATTATAAGCCAACTTGATACCATCATGGACTACAATAAATATTCTACAAAAAATAATTGGTTAAGAACAAATCAATTCTCAAATTGATGGTCATGTGCATATTTTTCATCTGTGTTTTGTATATAACACCAGAGTAGCTCTCTTATTCTCCAAATACTCTACAATGGTACCTCATCAGCTATGCAATCAAGATGTTGTGAACATTTGTATTATAATAGCACAAATTTCAGGCTGTTTAAAACCCATGACCTTTGGATATGTTCATTATAAGCCAACTTGATACCATCATGGACTACAATAAATATTCTACAAAAAATAATTGTCTTTTGCTGAATATTGTGGCTGTTTTCTGATTTAAATTTATCCCATGGACATCTGGGTAGTACAGTGAAAAGATTGCCACATTTGGAGTCAGAAAGATTTATCTGCCTGAATTCATATCTGGCCTCAGACACTTATTAGCTATATTATCACCCTGGGCAAGTAATTTAACCATGTTTGCCTCAATTTCCATATCTATAAAATAAGTAGGAGAAGGGAGTGGCAAATAACTCTAGTGTCTTTGCCAGAAAAACTCCATATGGGACCTCAGAAAGTCAGATATCAATGAACTGACTGAACAACAATGAAAACAAAAGAAAAGAACAATTTATGTTTTATTCTATCTGGTGGATTTTCAAAAGAACTCGTCAGATAAACTGGCCATTCATTCCATAATGTGTATGTGAGAGTGGGGTATAGCTGGTATGCCAATGGTAGAAAAGAAGGAAGCCATGACACTAGAGATTCTTTTCTTATTAAGATTAGTTTTTCTATAAAACATTGTTAAAAATGGAGCTAAATATATATATATATATATATATGTATGTATATATACATATATATAAAATTAAAGTTCAAGTAAGTTTATAATTTAACATATTGCTTATTATTAGGCAGTGGGGAAACATATTTTTTCTATCATAACTATATTTTTATTTTCATTTGTTGGTTAGATGACTATTAGCAATGAGTTTTCATATCTCAGAAAGAGAGCACGTAAAATTTTCTCCCATTTCCCATCATGCATTTCCTACCATGAAAATCCCAACATTTTCACTTTATTCTTACCTTAAATAAAATACAGAAAGAAATTTGACATGGAATCAGAGTTAAGACTGTCTTTGTTACTGAGCCAAATATTACAAACCTTTGTTCAAATAAGTCTAATGTAGAAATTCAGATTTTATATGATTATTACATTATGCCAAATATCTTCAAAATTGTAAATTATTTTATTTGTATTAAACAAAATTTATAAAATAAGGAAATTGAATATGAAGTGTTCCAGAAAATAGTGAGCATTTGAGGTTTTGCTGAAATATTCCTATTTATTATTACAGAACATCCCACATTAAATATTTGTGTTTTTATAATTAGAGTTTTATAATTTATACTTAATTTCCATAATTATTGGTAGAATAAAATTATATGTTTTATCATTGTAATTATATAATATAAATTTTAGTCTAGGGCTTTTGGGGGCCAGAGGTATTGTAGGTAATGGAAACACTTAATGAATAAAGCAATTAAAATATTATTTACTTTAAACATTCTTTTATTTTTAAATTTTGAGTTACTTATTCCCACCCCTCAAACACACATTGAGAAGGCAAACAATATATCAATTACACATGTGAAATCATACAAAGTATGTTTCCATATTACTCATAGCACACACACATAGATACAAAAGAAAAAAAAAGAAAAAGAAAAATTGTATTTCAATTTGCACTCAAAGTTTTTCTTCAAGTCCTTAGATTATATATTGATAATGATAATCAAATCTATCACAGCTGACCTTCATTATAGCATTGATTTTACTGTGCACAATGATCTCCTATTTCCTCTCAATCCTCTTGTATCAGTTCATATAGATCTTAACATTTTTTAAAATTGAAACCACCATTTTCTGAGAGTACATTATTTCATCACAACCATATATTATGACTTATTCAGTCATCCCCCAAATGATGGATATCCTATCAATTTTCAATTCTTTGCTACCACCAAAATACCAGAAGAATTTGCTTCTATACAAATTTTGTACATATAGTTGATTTCCTTTTTTGGATCTCTTTGGGGTACAGATCCAGTAGTGCTATTGCTGGATCAAAAGGTTTGCATAGTTTTATAGCGCTTTGGGCATAATTCCAGATTGTTCTTCAGAATGGTTGGATCAGTTTACCATTCTACCAATAGTTCATTGATATACCCCTTTTCCTTAATCTCCTTTAGTATTTGTCATTTTAGATATGTAGAATTTGTACTTTAGAGTTGTTTAAATTTACATTTCTCTAATCAATAGTCCTACCAAAGGATATTATGGGTAGTATATATAATTACCTTTAGGGTTCATCAGATGTTTTTGTTGTTACTGCTATAGTTGAAAGGGATTTTCAGAACAAAAAAAAATTGTGAATATTAGAGATCTAGCCTCAAAGCCAGTAATATAATGGTTTAAGACCTTTGATCCACAGTGACTATATGGTTCTGATAAGTCACTTAATCTTTCTCTTTTTATCTCTATAAGAAAGACTATCAGTTGCCAAACTTAGGTAAAGAGAGTTTCTTCATGTGAGAGTTTCCTATACCTTTATCAAATCCTATCCCTTTTCCTTCAATCTAACTCAGCTGTATACATTTGAACTGAGACTATTTGGAAATATTAGAATTTGTTCCTCATGTGCTTGATATAATGAAGTTGAAAGGCTTGTTATATAACCACAACTTTGAATCTAATTTTATAAGAAAGATGGGAGACACACACACACATACACACACGAACAAACAAAGTTTAGTCATTGTCTAATAATCAGTCACACTAAGTTTAGGAGGCTCCTCAACAGATTGGTTGCTGATTGATTAACCTTTTATCTTCTGAGATTTCCAAAGGCCATCTGCTAATGTAGAGTTAACTGTATCAGTGAAGGGGGTACCCACAGCAATGGAATCTCATATACTTAAAAGACTAAAGTATAGATGTCTTTATTCAGTAAAAAAGGCAATGTAGAATAGTGGATAAAGAACTAATCTTGGAATCAGAAAGACCTGATTCAAGTCCCACGTCCTTTTGACACATATTGGTTGTTCTGACAGTGAGACCTTGGTCAAGTTATAACATTTTGGTGCTTCAGGTAACCAGTCCTTTAGAACTAGAAGTTGGAAAGAAGAAGCTAATTTGTGTTGGTAGAGCAAGTTCTTCATTAAGAACTCTCTATGACTATGAAATGACAGGCATATTTGAAGAAGTATGTATGAGGGTACACACACATGGTTCTATATACACATAGAGATACATATATGAACACATACATTGATACACACACACATATATATATGTATACAAACACATGCACATACATATTTCACTATATCTTGGAGTATCATGTATATATATATATATATATTTGTGTCTTTATATATATGTACACATAGATATATGTACACAGATACATACAGTGTCACAAAAGTTAGTGCAGTTTTAATTATAGGCATATATAAAATATTTATATTTACACACTATGCATAAATGTACCTGTATATATATGTGTGTATATATATGCACATTTATGTATATATAATAGATAATATACTAGGGGTGTACTTATCACAAGATGGTGGTATGGAATAGTTTTATGCTTGATTTGTTCTCATTTTCTATGGACTAAATTCTTGAACATGTTTACTATTATTTGTATATAATGCTTATTCTCCTTTCCATTTTTCTTCTTTAGCTCTTTCATTTCCCCTCTGTTTCAATTCTTTTATATATTCTTACAATCCTTATGACCAGGAAATTCTTTTCTCTAAGGTACTTCTTGGATTACTTATGGAGTTATTCTCTTCTTTTCCCTTGGACTTATTTCAGTCCAAGATATTTCTTCATTATCTTCAGAATTTTATTCTATTTATTCATATCTCCAGATTCTGTTTCTGAACTGGAGTTTTGTGTTTGGTTTAAACTATGTTCTTATAGTCCTGGATAATGTGTTTAGACCCACTCGATCTAAATTTATGATTAAGAATAGGTTTTGAATTTTGCAGACAAAAGGTCAGTTTGGTGCTCACTGGATGCTGCTTTGGACTTGTTTCCTGCTGTTTCAAACTTCGCCTTTCTCATACTAAAGCTTGTTTCTGTCCTGTGTTTTTGTAAGATTGTGTGTGTGTGTGTGTGTGTGTGTGTGTGTGTGTGTGTGTGTGTGTGTGTGTGTATGTGTAGGCTAGGACCAAAGGGAGAACTCTACTGGGAGATCTGAATTCTACTATTTGTTAATAATACCTTCCCATATTCCTATAATTCTAAAATAGTTTTAAAAACACATATGCATGGACTGATGTATTTATGGCACTTTGTAATAATGGGTCTACAATTAGCTTCTCAAGAAACAATTTTACAATGCTTATATTTGATTTTTTAAAAATCCAATATTTTTACCACTGCTGTGGACTAATTACAAAACTGACTGCTGTGATCAGTAGGTTCACTGAGGGAAATTTAGGTTTTATAAAAGAAATATAATAAACCATTACCTTTGAGAAGATGAATGATAGAAATGCTCTTCTCTTTGCACTGTATGTAGGCTTTGAAATTGGGTGAATAAAGCCAACTGGGGGAAGAGTAAAGTGAACTCATTCTTTCCAATGACTAGTCCATCAGGAAAGAAACCATAAGGGATATGTCTTCATTTTTAAATATGATCTGATAAACACAGGAAAAGGTAAAACATTCATTTTGTTTAATATCCCATGAAGGTATTTGAACTGGGCTATATTTTATTGTCTAAGAACATAACAAATATCTGTCATATCCCAGTAATGAAACATGTCAAGAAATGATCATTATTTGGAAAAGCACAGTTTATAGAACATGCGTTCTCTAATAAATCATAGTATGTAACATAATATGGTGTGGCTATGTTAAACAAATAATTACATCCCTTTGTGGAATCTAAGCCAAATGGGAAATTTAAACTCTCCTTCTTGAAACCAAGGCTCAAAGATAAGTGAATTGTATTATTAGATGGCCTAAAGAATGACTGGGACATTATTGTTAAGGAATTTGAGTATCTTGATCAATCAATATTTATTAAGTACTTACCATGAGGCTGTGGGGATATAATCCCTACTTGCAATGTGCTTGCATTCTATTGGGAGAGACAATAAAGACATAGATATATAGGATAAATATATCAAAACAATTTGAGAAAGAGGATACTCACTAACAGTTGAATTGTCAACTTTTGGATTGCGATTGCTCATCAAATGAGCAAGTATGGTTTAACAGATAGAGCTTCATATTCTGTATATGTTTAAAATGTTTTAGTATATAGTCAGGAAAATTTGAGTTCAAATCTTACTTCAGATTCTTATTAGCAATTCTTTTCTGGGCAAGTCACTTAACCTCTCTCAGTCTCAGTTTACTTGTTTATAATATGGGATAATAAATATAATGCTTATATCTCAGAGTTTTGGGAAAGAACAATTGAACTAAAAGATGTAATCATGTCAAATGTTGTCTTCATTATGACTTCTTTTTATGCAGACCCTTAAGAATCTGCTTGTGAAAATCTGTATCTTGAGAGAGTTTGAGAAGTGTCCTAGCAGAGAAAAAATGAAATGAAATAATGAAAATTGGAGTTGGAATCAGAGGATCATTTTATAGACTGACATCCTCTCAAGCAATTTGGTTCACAAATCTCTGAAACTAATTCCCTAAGCTTAGAATGAAGTTAGCAAACAAGAGGAATAATTTAAGGCTTTATGAATAAGGGATTATAGCTGGCTGTACCAAATAAATATACTTTTGATCATAGGTCATATCTCTATGATTAGGAAGAGGCCACAGGGACTTCAACATATATGTTGCTGTCCCTTCAACCACTCTGGCTTCCTATTTCACTAACCTCTCAACTCTTATGATCTACATTTTTATTCCAACTCATCCAAACTCAAGAATAGCTATATTTTTATCTCATCATTATTTATCTCCATTTTCCGGAGCTCCCAAATTTCTCAATTTGACTGCAGTTTCCTATCCTTGAAGTAATTTTGGAAGTGGAAGAAATAAGATTAGTACTTGTACCATTTTTTATTCCAAGTAAGTAGCTAGTCTTGGCAAAGTGTTGCTCACAGAAACTGACTTCAGTCTGACACTTCTTCAAGAGTTCTTCCATTCCCTTTATTGGCTTAGTTTTTTCCATTTCATTAATTTTGAACTTCCTATAACTTTGGGTTCAAGTTTTGAATATTTGCATAATACTCTTCTCATTTGTTCAGAGAATGTTAATACTGCATTGCTTTGTGAGTCAGTCAATAAACATTTTTAAAGTATCTATTACATCAAATACTATGCAAAATGTACTCATGAAATCAAACTTAGATTTGCATAAGAATGCCCTCATTGGTGGAGAGGTACAAAATGCTGTGGGTTCAAAGAAAGATAATTTTCTTTCTTCTCAAAGAACTCACGTAATGAGTGAGGCAATATGAAAACAATTAGATATAAGCAAGATATATACAAGATTGGAGATATTAGAAGGAAGGCACTATGATTAAGGGGGATCAGAAAAGTCTTTACAGAGAAAATGAAATTTTAGCATGGTCCTGAAGTAAGTCAAGAGAGTCAGGAAATGCTGATGAGGAGGGAGAGTATTCCAGACATGGAGGACAGCCAGTGAAAGTGCCCAGAATCTGAACAGAGAAGGTGGTCTTGTGAAAAGAATAGTAAAGAGATCAGTTTCATAGCATCATATGTGATATCAGAGTGGTGGAGAAGGAGTAAGTTGTAAGAAGACTGGGAAGGTAGGAGAGGGTCACATTGTAATGAACTTTGAATGCCAGAATGTTTTATATTTGATCCTGGAAGTAACAGAAATCCCTAAAGTTTATTGAGTGGTTTATTGAAACAAAAAAATTCTTTCATATTTTCTCTGCTAGGACTCTTCTCAAACTCTAAGATTTCAGATTTATTTATTTGTTGTGCATATATGGAGATTTTAGATCTATGCTTTAGGAAGATAATTTGACAGATGAATAGAGGATGGAGTGAAGTTGGCATAAGAGCTTTGCAAGCACACAGCATCTAGTAATTTTTATTTCCACTAGTGAGGCAGTCTTATGCAAATGATCTAAGTTTGACTTCCAAGTTTATATTCATATACATTATTATTGGAAGTAGCATAGCAAAGAAAAGTCTCGTATTCCAGGGAGGGAAGAGTCGAGACTTGCAATCCAAAGCCTCCCAGTTTCACAGCTTATATCTGTTTGACAGAAGTGTTAGTTTCCTTTGTGGTATCAATATTTTTATTCTCCTCTGTATGTGCTGTTATACTCCAAAGTTCTGTAGCTCTATTGTGACTTGTTTTCTCTATCTCTATCATAAATACTTGTTGAATGAGGAAAAATATCTAGTTGAAAAGTAGTCAATTCTGTATATCTATTTTCTTTTTTTTAAAATCTAACTATTTTCATAAGCAAATTAGAGTAATGTGACAATTTGATCATTATGACAAATTTGACCCAAGGGACTGCAAGATATTGTCTCTTCTGGCTTTATGCCTAAAGAATTATAGATAACTCTATATACATGGTAGAATACAAAAAAGAGGAGAAAAGTGAGAATCTTTATTATGCACAGCTGGCTTTTCTTTTTTATGTTTAAAATAATAAATATAACATGTAATTTTCAAAGCTACCCTATCTGTGATTCTTTTTGACTTTCAGTTTTCTTCTGTGTATTTAAAAAGAGGCTTCAATGAGCCTCTTTTCTTTGTTTTTCTTTTTTGCTAAGCTATCCTTTAGCCCCAAAACATTTTAAATGCAGTTCAATTTAGCTCTTTGTGAAATACCTACAGTGTGTTCACAGCTATGTAATCTTTTTAGTTTAATGAATATGTTGGGATTTTGAGACTGTTAGATTGTCTCACATTCATGGAAGGTTTGAATAAGCTAGCTGTATCTCTAGAGGTAAACACTAGGGTTCAAGAAACCCTTTCCTCTTTTCAGGATTCTTATAAACACTTGCTTTACCATTTATACAAGTTCAAAAAACTTTGCTCTGATGCAACTATAAAGGCAAACACCCCAATTGAGTGATTTCCTTTCCCTTCACCACCAGTGAATGAAATCTGCATATGTCATTAAGTAAATTATATCTGTAGAGTTTTTCCTTCCTTGGCAATTTTCTTTACATTTTGTGAAGGGGCCTCATTCTGGGGAGAAAATAAAGTTTTCCAAGAAAATAAGTTTTTCCAAGGCTTTTGCTATTTGCTAAGAGACTAGCATACTAGCAAATCTGTGATCAATAAAAAGTCAAAAAAGGAAAACAGAAACACAATTTAAAACAAAAAATTTTAAAACTCCACAAAAAGCTGGGATTAATATAGAGCATACATTCCTCTCCACTTGAAAAAAAAAAGTAGAGATCGAAAAACATTGAATAAATAATATTTATGAAGAACCTACTATGTGCTAGGATCTAGTGAGAGTAAGGCAAAAGGAGCTTAGATACTACTGGGGAAGACAACATGGGCATGTACTCCAGCTAGAATGATCAAGATGAGCCTCATGGTGAAAATGAAATTTGAGTTGAGCTTTGAAGAAGACTAGGGATTCTAGATGATTAGGCACAGGTGAGAGAACATGGAGGCATGGAGGACAACTAAAAGAGCATAGATACTTCCATGGAAGGAAGTATAGGAGAATAGAAATGAGATGGTCAGATTGTATCAGTCCCATATAAAAATTATTGTTTTGCAACAATGTGTGACTCCACAGTCCTAGAATATATCTTATACTGTCTAGTATTCTACACACTTGGTGGATCCAAACACAAACTCTTTTCATCCTCATCAGGATCAACAAGCTGTGGAATATATGCTTGTAGGTATCCCTAGATAAAAGTGAACCCTAGGACTTATCAATGTATACATTATGCCTGTGTAATCTTGGACAAATTATATAACCTTCACGGGTCTCAGAGGTTTCCTATAAAATAATAGGGTTGAACTAGATGGCTTCCAAGACTCCTTCTATCACTAGAGTTCTGATGTTATGATTTTGCCCTTTCAGGCTAAAGGAAGTAGATCATGAAAATGGAAAGGCCTGAGCACCTAGTTCACCTTGGTAATATTAAATACAATTATTTTTGATATTCAGGTATTGTGAACTCTGCTATCTTCCTTTCCTCCCTCCCTTGCATACCAAACCAAACCAAACCAAGAGAGCAGCTCATGTATTGCTCTGAAACAACCCTTGGTGAGACAATTAAAATAACTGGAGAAATCAGAGTAATTAGTCAATTAGTCAGTTTCTTCTTCTGTAAAAAAGATGGCATTGAATTATATGATTTCCTAGGTCCTTTTTTGCCTTTAAATCTATGAAATTTATAAAAATTTAATAGTACAGATAGGGGATATAAACATATCATTGAAATGCATTGGCAAGATGTTAAGATCCCTATTCTGAAACCATATCCTACTGGAGAAGGCACCATTTGTTCTATGGTAGATTATGTTCTACAAATCAGGGGTTTTGTCTACTTGCTTGAAGGTCTAAGGAATCTGTCCTGGGAGAGAGAAAACACACTCAGCAGGTTTGATGGGTCTCTTTCAAACTATTACTCTTGGCAGAGTCTTGTTTTAAGATGAGGTGGTAAATTAGTAAATTGCCATGGAGAAATATGATTTTGTAAAATTAGGCTGAATATAAAGAAACACAATTAATTCCAGGCCCTTGGGCCAGGGTGATGAAGTAAATGGAGTCTTTGTTCTTTCACGTTATCAAAAATGCCATCTTTCCTTCTGAGTAATAACAGTCTCTCCCTGACTGTCACTCCAAGTGCCAAGTTTGCATTTACAGTTTTGACAGGGCCACCCTAGAAAAAATTCTTGGTGGTCTGTAAAGGATGGGAGGAGGGGCAATGAATCATCCTCCTCAGGTCAACTTGCTCCTTCATCCCCAGCACAGAAACCTTCTCCAGTTTTTTAATGGCACAGGGGGGTTAGTACGTTGACTTTATCCAAATTCCCACACTATCTTATTGGAATCAACAGTATGATTTCATGTCTAGTGGGTACAATAATACTAAATGATATTTATAAAATCTTGTTGGAAACATGTCAGTCACTCCCTTTTCAAGAAGTTCCACTGCTTTCCTATTGCCTCTAGAGCCCTTAATTATCTGGTTCCAGACTATCTTTTTAACTTCATTACATACTACTCTTCTCATGTCCCCTGGTGTAAGCAATCTCACCTCCTTGTCCCTAACATATGACATCTTATTCCTCATTTCTCCTTTTTGTAATTGCATAGATGACTGTCTCTAGTTGGAATGAACTCCCTCCTTAACTGTTTCTTAGAATCCCATGTTCTGCCTCCTACTAATGAGTACTTTCCTGATCCTCCTAGTGGTTGATTTCAATCCCTGTCAAAAACACATTTTACCTAGAACTGAATTTACTTTGAATATATATATATATAAATTACATCTACTTAAGTTTGCCTATATTGTTTGAAAGCAAGGATGATTTCATTTTTTGTCTTTGCCTGGCACAATGCCCAACATATAGAAGACAATAAATGCTTGCTGATTGATTGGTATTCCAAACCTGTTAAGGAAGCACCAGGAAGTAGCCACTGTGACAATTTCTTTTAGGCCTAGGACAGATCTCAATTAAGGACATATGGGGAACTCCAAATTCCGAGATGTCTTCCTTATGACATGTTCCATTCTAATAGGAAGGGAGAGGAAGAGGAAAAAGGAAGTGGTTAATAGTCCCATTGCCCCTCCAAAAAACCTAAAACAAAACAAAAGCTGATATGGTCTTATGTTGCTTTTATTACTATATACATTATTTAAAACAAAAGAAGTAATAGTTCCATTGTACTCTGTATAGTTTTAAAATGCATTTGGATTATTGTGTTTAGTTCTGAATCTCATGTTTAAGGGAATTAGGTAGATTATTCCCAGATTAGAAGGATAAGGCTGGTGAAGGAACTTTGTGTGTTGTTATCTTGTCCATACTAAATTAGTTGAAAAAACTGAGTAATCAGAAGACAAAAGTTAGGGGGAGAGCTAATTATTGTCTTTAAATATGTGAAAAGGTGTCTTGCGAACTTAGACCTAAGCAGTTTTAAGGGCCTAATATATCAAGATACTGTGTGAGATGTGAACACAAAGCAGAATGCCTTTAAGGAGCTTATAGTCTACTTGGAAAAATATAACAGATGAGCAAATCAGTATATACATGATTCTTTGATGAGGGAAAGAGCACTAGTAACTAAGAAATCAGTAAAGGTTTTCCATAGGAGTTGACATATGAACTGACTTTGAAGGAACATTTATTAAAAAAATCCACATTTAGTAAGCACCTATTTTATTAATAGTACAGGATCAGTAGCTCAAAAGAAAGTGCAACTGAAAATGAAAAACAACTCTTAGAACTTACAAACTATTGCTTTAATATAGCCTAATTAACACGGTACATCAAGGTCAGGTCAAAATGGGTTCATGACCTAGGAATAAAGAATGAGATTATAAATAAATTAGAGGAACATAGGATAGTTTACCTCTCAGACCTGTGGAAGAGGAATGAATTTATGTCCAAAGAAGAACTAGAGATTATTATTGATCACAAAGTAGAAAACTTTGATTATATCAAATTGAAAAGTTTTTGTACAAACAAACTAATGCAGATAAGATTAGAAGGGAAACAATAAACTGGGAAAACATTTTTACAGTCAAAGGTTCAGATAAAGGCCTCATTTACAAAATATATAGAGAATTGATTCTAGTATATAAGAAATCAAGCCAATATCCAATTGATAAATGGTCAAAGGATATGAACAGACAATTCTCGGATAAGAAATTGAAACTATTTCTAGTCATATAAAAAGATGCTCCAAATCATTATTAATCAGAGAAATGCAAATTAAGACAACCCTGAGATACCACTACATACCTGTCAGATTGACTAGAATGACAGGGAAAGGTAATGCAGAATGTTGGAGGGGATGTGGGAAAACAAGGACACTGATACATTGTTGGTGGAACTGTGAATACATCCAGCCATTCTGGAGAGCAATTAGGAACTATGCTCAAAAAGTTATCAAACTGAGCATATCCTTTGATCCAGCAGTGTTGCTACTGGGTTTGTATCCCAAAGAGATCTTAAAGAAGGGAAAGGGACCTGTATGTGCAAGAATGTTTGTGGCAGCCCTCTTTCTGGTGGCCAAAAACCGGAAACTACATGGAGGCCATCAATTGCAGATTGGTTAAATTGTGGTATATGAATATTATGGAATATTATTGTTCTGTAAGAAATGACCAACAGGATGATTTAAGAAAGGCCTGGAGAGACTTACATGAACTGATACTGAGTGAAATGAGCAGGACCAGGAAATCATTGTATATTTCAACAACAGTATTATATGATGATCAATTCTGATGGATGTGGCAATTTTCAAGAATGAGATGAACCAAATCAGTTCCAATAGAGCAGTAATGAACTGAAACAGCTACATCCAGCAAAAGAACTCTAGGAGATGATTATGAACTGTAACATGCTGTTGTCTCCAGAAGCTGCCGATCGCTCTCTGGGAGGAGATCTGTTGGGTCAACTCAAATCTCTCGGACAGATTCTTCTTCCTGTAGAGAACCGTTGTCTCCAGATAGTTGCCATTAACTGTCGTCCAGAGAAGTGACTTCCCTTCCTGCAGAGAGCCGCGTCAAGCGTGGTCTAAAGCAGAGACTCCCTATCTCCTCCAGAGTTGCCCTCTTTATCCTCCCAGAGAATGGGCATGGGATAATGCAAGGGCTTCTGGGAAGAATTACTTCAACCAATGAGCTTGCTCCTCCTAAGCATGCAAGCTCTTCCCCAGGAAAGGCTGGAACTAGAGAATTGTCAAGTACCGACTTAGCACTTAGTAAGAACCTAATATCTCATTATCTCATTAGCACTTAGTAAGAACCTAACAATGAACCACTATATAGAATTCCCAATCCTTCTATTTTTACCACCTGCATTTTGGATTTCCTTCACAGGCTAATTGTACACTATTTCAAAGTCTGACTCTTTTTGTTCAGCAAAACAACTGTTTGGTCATATATACATATATTGTATTTAATTTATACTCTAACATATTTAACATGTATTGGTCAACCTGCCATCTGGGGGGGAGGAGGGGAAAAATTAGAACAAAAGGTTTGGCAATTGTCAATGTTGTAAAATTACACATGCATATATCTGGTAAATAAAAACTATTAAAAAATATAGTCTAATTACAACTCAGAAAATAAGCAACAACTTTCAAAGAGACCTCTTTTTGAAATTGGAAGAAAAGTGAGATCTTTTTTAAACTGCTAACTTTGGCTATATAGAAAAAATTACTTGAACAGCATAATACAAAGACTGGATTACTGAAGACTGGAAAAAGATAATTTTTGCAGATGAAATTTGCTTTTTTCATTCAAGGTTACAGCAAAACTAGAGTCAGAAGAATTCTGGCTGAGCCTATTAAATCTAGGCATATTGTACAATATCAATAGAAAAATGTTTTTTGGCTTTGTTTACTTTCAGTGAATATGGAAAGTACTGCCCCAATTGTGGCAATGATGAACTCCAGTAAATATATTAGCATACTGAGAGGTGAAATTGTCCCATAAAGAAATTAACAAATGAATGATAACAGAATACTACAACAACTGCACACCATGCCATACTTCAAGAAAGATTAAGAAATACATCTAAGAGATGGGACAGAACGAGGAAAAGGGAACAAGCATTTGTGTACTATGTACCAGGCACTGTGGTAAGCACTTCATAAATATTCCTGCATTTCATCTTTACAGAAACTTGGGAGATATGTGATCTTATTATCCTCATTTTATAGTTGAGGAAACTGAGGGTAAATGACTTGCCCAGGAGCACACAACTAACAAGTGCTTGAGATTGGATTTGAATTCTTTCTTTTTCTAAGAACTCACCTGATTTAAGTCCTATTGAAAACCTTTGGCTTATAACAAAAGCTAGACTTAGAAAAAAATGAATTATTCAGCTTAATATATAATATAATACATATAGTTTCATAATAAAGACATAATGGATAGATACTAAAATCTCATGAATTTGATTCCAAATTGAGTAAAACAAGTAATTTCAGGGGAAAAGGATATAACACATATATATTTTTTGAGATATATATATTTCACACCACTACACGTAATAACAATCATCTTCAAAAGATGCAAAAGAGCATCGCTATCCCAGACACCTAATGGCCACAGGCTTAAATTCTGCCCTCCACCCTAATTATTAAGGGAGGGTCTCTTTTAATCAAGCAATCAATTAATCAGTCAAAAATTTAAAAGTGCTATGTATCAGAAATTATGCTAAGTGCTGGGTATATAAAGATACCTTTTAAATAAACCTTGTCTTCTTGGCTTCACTCTGACTTAAAATTATAAATTCTTTGTGTGTTGATGTTTAATTTCAAAATATTAAAGCCTTTCTGATTTGTCTGTAGTTAGAGCATTTTAATCTGTTAGAATAGCAACTTGGTATTGGAACCTGTAAGTTTTTAAATTTCAAAACCCCCAATTAGTCTTCCATGAAAATAAGTGGGAAGGCGGGGAAAGCATAGGAATAAAACTAAATTTAATTTGTCAAGATCATTCATTGTCTTCCTCTGCCTATTTAATTATTGGTCTTTCAAATGCTTGCATGATATTTCCAGGTGCAGAGAAAAATGAGTCATTGTATTTTTATTTAGGACTTTTCAAGATTGAATTCAGTTCATTTAAACTCAAATTCTGGTAATGCATTATATAAAACCTAAATTAAACTTCAAGATATTTTGTTTCTTTGAGTCTTTGTATGTGAACCACAGAGAACTTCAATTCTTCAATGAATCCATGCTTTCTCTTCAATGCAGTTATGGTATCCATCATACAAATCACCAGTCACCTGTACCTTTCATCCTATATAATTCTTGCAGTCTTTCCATAAATCTAAAGAACTGCAGATAATGCTTTGACTCTATGAAAGCTTTGTGCATATCAGTACAGAATTCAAGTTGTCATTCTTAGTATAATAAGGACTTGTTATACTTCCCTTTTCACATATAAGTGATTTTAGGATGGCTCATCCTGGTCACTCTTTCTGTGAGCTATTTTTTTTTTTTTTTTTAATACCTCTAACACTTTTCATTGTTTTGTGAGGCAAGATTTTCTTCTGTTTAATACTGACAATTCTTCCACTAGATTTAGGGTACAGAAATTCTAGAATATTTAAATACTATTCATTTGGGGCAATTCATTTAAATTTTGACTCTTAGATTTCTCCTTTTTAAATTAGAGGGTTAGACTGGATGTTTGCTAAGGTCTAATTCTTATGATTCTATTATCCCATGCAATAATAGCCTGCCCTGTATTTCAATGCCTTGTCATTTTCACAACCACTATCAGATGAGTAATGGCCCCACATCTGAAACTTTGGCTACTGTTACTACATACTTCTCTCTTTTAGGTCCCCTGCTTCTGAATTCTCTCGCAATATATACTCTGTATTTTGGACATTAAAATATGACACTTCACTGCTTCCATCCTTGATGATACAGTAAGAAAGTTTCATTTATGTTTTCTTTGTAATTTAAAAATACTCAGAACAAATAAGGATCTCATCCCTTTCATAGGGGGATAAAGTGGAAAGATTATTCACTAGGAGAGAAAAACCTTCAGTGAATGAATTAGGAACAAATGAGGAAAGAGTGAATTACATTATCCCATGTTATTCTTTTAAAACAGTAGTTTATATTTACTTGGAAAGAAGAGAAAGAGAAAAGGCACAGATATTTGATGTTCCATATTGCAGTAATAATAATTTCAGCTGAGAGAAATTAAACTCAGTGAATAGATAAGTTAATGAAATAATTAACACCTGTATCTGAAAAACACAGTGGGCATAAGATGAAACAGATGTATAAAAATGTGTAAACAGAGGTAGGAAAAAACATAAGCAAATAAATATTTTAGATAAATCTACATTGCAACTGCTACATTAGAGAACAAATACTTAATTTGCCTTTTGCAGTTTTGTGTTTTGTTTAATTTTCTTTTATCACAGTAACAATGGAATCATAGGACAATAAAAACAAAGGGGATCTTATAGGTCATTACAATTCTAGTTAGACAAGGGAGGAACTGAGGTACAAAATAATTTGGAAAAGTGATTTTTGTCACATAGCAAGTTAGTAATAGAGATATGTATGACAAGCCTTCAGTCTTCTACCTCCCTTCCACTGCTCTTTTTACTCCACTCTGCATTCAATTAATCGTTATGTAGATCTCTTTATGTAAAAGGTTCCACAATTATGTTGTGGAAAGATCAATGGCTGTGGAATTAAGAGATAGCTAAATTCAAATGCCATTGTTGGCTCTCACTAATTGTGTGACTTACGAACAGATTACAATTTTCTGAACCTCAATTTTTCAATAAAATGGAGATAATAATAGTGCCTATCTCCTGGGTTAAGATTAAATGAGATAACTAGTGTAAAGGACTTACTAAGCATTATATAAAAATTCGCTGCTATTGCTATTTCTTTTATGTAAAATACTTTTTGGCATGTGTTTATTTATGGAGGTATGCCACTATGGTTTCATCAATATTGGCAATTTATGATTTATAGCTCTATAGAAGCAATTTGAGATTAAGTGACTTTCCCAGGGTTAGAAAGGCAGAAACAATACTTGAAGCCAGGTCTTCCTAACTCCAAGGACACTAATATATTTAGTTTTAAATGTTTTTCCTTGAATACCTTAATTTTTTGGTAATACATATATTTATTTTTAATACATATTGCTTTATGAATCATGTTGGGAGAGAACAATGAAAAAATTATGGGAGAGAAAACAGTAAAGAGAAGTGAATATAGCATGAGTTGAATTATATTCAGTATTCTTAGATCTTTTTTCTGGATGCAGTTGGCATTTTCTGTCCAAATTCTATTGGAATTGCTTTGGCTCACTGAACTGCTGAGAAGAATCAAGTCTTTCCTAGTTGATCATCACACATTTCTGCTGTTATTGTGTACAATATATTCCTGGTTTTGCTTGTTTTACTCAGCATCAGTTCATATAAATCTTTCCAGGCCTTTTTATAATCAGCTTCATCATTTTTATAGAGCAATACTAGTCCATTACCTTCATGTACCACAACTTGTTCAGCCATTCCCCAATTGATGGGCATCCACTCTTTTCCAATTCTTTGCTACCACAAAAAGAGCTGCTACAAACATTTTTGCACATGTGGGTCCTTTTCCTTCCTTTCTAATTTCCTTGGGATACAGACATAGAAATGGCACTGCTGGGTCAAAGGGTATGAACAGTTTTATAGCCCTTTGGGCATATTTCCAGATTGCTGTCCAGAATGGTTGGATCATTTCACAACTCCACCAGCAATGCATTAGTGTCTCAGTTTTCCCACATCCCCTCCAATATTTATCATTATCTTTTCCTGTCATCTTAGCCAATCTGAGAGATGTGAAGTGGTACCTCAGCATTATTTTAATTGGTATTTCTCCAATCAATAGTGATCAAATTTCTTAATTTTTTACATAAATATATCTGAAGTGAACAAACTGAGGTTCAATTAATTAATCAAGAAGAATTTTTTAGGTACTAAGTATTATTACTGTACCATGCACTAGATTATAATCCATTTTGGCTTCTCTTTTTTTAATCTATCACTGAAATAAGCCTATTTGCTCTTCCTGTGTGGTACAAGAGACACAAGGGACCTCATGTCTTTGATAATTTCAGTATTTTTTCTAAAAGAAAGAGCACATTGGACTGAGTTGTTTAGTCATCTTTCAGTCCTGTCTGACTCCATGACTCCATTTTGGCTTTTCTTGGCAGAAATATTTCCTCTTCCAGCTCATTTTCACAGGTGAGAAACTGAGGCAATAGGAATAAATAACTTATTCAAGGTCACACAATTTGTAAGTGTCTGAGGTCAGATTTAAACTCAGGAAGATGAGTCTTCCTAACTCCAGTTACAATATTCTATTCACTGTACCACCAGCTGCCCTTCTTAATCATCTAGTACCAGTGACCAATTGCAAAAGCATTTGGGAAAAAGCATAAAAGTAATTGCAAGTCTTTTTAGGAGTTGCTCTATAATTTCAACTCCTTTTTGGTGAGGGATATGTTTCAGTTATGACGTATAACTTGATAAGTAGGGGACTCGTGTATGCTCACAATAGCAATATTTCTTATTTGTGCTGCTTATAACCATTCTTGTCCTATTCCTGATGGAATTTGAACATGCTCCAAATTTTGTATAGATGACCTGATCTGAATTTACATTTCTTTTGGAGGAAGAGACTGCCATGACAATTCCTCATGTATTCCCAATGGTTTTGGTACACCCAAAGGACAAATTTCCAGTATCCTCACAGAGAAATATGCTTCTCTTGGCAAAAATAGTATTTGATGATTAAAATAAATAATATGCAATTTTAAGCCCATTGAGTTAAGAGTTGCTTTGTTTGCATCAAATGCTTAATAACCCTCTGAAGCGCTCCTAAGTGAATCTTTAATAATGAAGACTAGTACTAGGAGTGGACATTGTACCCTAAAAGTGCAAAGTCCACAATAATGTAATTAAGTTGGCACAGCTTCTCTATTTGCTCCAAAAATTAGCTGCATCTCTATCCAGCTGATGGTGTTTTCAAAAGATACATCTGGAAAGCTATAAGCACAAAAAACCATCTGTTTTGCTGTCATACAAAATAAAAAGGGCCAGCATCAAATCATTGTGGGAAAAAATAACAAAACAAAAAGAACTCTCACAAATCTTTGTTCCAAACAGTTTACTGTTTACTATCTCCCTGTATTGGAGGATACTTCAGAGATGTGTCAAATGGTAAGGCTGAACTGTTACAGTATCATCTCAGATACTGTCTGAAAGTTGGCTTTCCTTGACGATGATAATAGAAGCTGTATCCCTATACAATCTATGACTCTAAAGAACCTCATGTTCTCTGTAATTTTTACTATTTTTTTCCTACCAGAAAGCCAAAGCAGGTCCTGGTTAATTTAAAATCTATCTTGTTTTTAAGGATTCTCTCCCCTTAAACTTTTTTTCAATCTACCCATTCCCTTGCTCTCTGATAACAGCACAATAAACTTTAAAGTCCTTAAAAAAGAGAAGGAGAATAAGAAAGAAGGAGGAGGAGGAAAAGAAGAAGAAGGAAAAGTCAGATCAAGAATAAATAAAATGGTCAATATATTGCCTATATGGTACCAGGACATCCAGTATAATTGTAGTGTATAGGCTTTGGTTCTCTTTCTTAGAGCCAGGTTGTTATGTTTTCTTGTTCAGGACGTCCCTTCTTTCCTTTCATAGACTATAGTCATCAGTCATTATGTCAATGCTATTCTTAGGGAGCCTATCACTAGCATTGCAATTCCATTTACATATATATATATATATATATATATATATATATATATATATATACATATATATACATATATCTATATGTATATATATATATATGTACATACACACACATATATACATATAACTTCACAAGGATAATGAAAATAAAGTACAAACATTTCTCCAATGCCTCAGGGATATAATCTTCCCTATATTACACTAGTATACAGAGGAGTAGGTTTGAATTTTGTCCAGCTCCTACATAGTATATTGATGCTATCCAGTTCAGATTGAAAGATAATGATGTTGCAAATGAATCCTCATTTCAACTTTCACTGGTATGGACCAGAGTTTTCTCCTTTTTTCTTCAGGGTATGGATCCTTTGCTGACTAAAAAACTGCATTTACAAGAATCTTTGAATTCACAATATCATGGAAGGTCTGCTCTCTTCATTTAGAATGGAAAAAAAGAGCCAAGGAGTGAAGCTTATTTCTTGGGAGCCATGTGGCTTCATGGGTGAAGAAAGCCTTTAAGCTTCTTCCCTGTGCAGGGTATTTCAATAAATGTTATTGGCAAGGAGGTCACCAAACTAAGTCAAGAGATGAGAGGAGACAGCCAAAGATGATTCAGGTTTTTTGCAAAGATGCTACTAGTTGTAGCTGAGCAATCAATTGAAAAAAGACTCCTCATCTACCAGTTATGAATATGAATGCATGCTGTGCAGTATCACTAAACACTTCCTTTACATACCATCCTGATTCTCCTGGAAGGAAATTTCCTAGAATATTCCAAATGGAAGGACACCAGCTGAGGAAGATGATGGGGTCTCTGCCATTCTTGCTTAATTCCTATTAAACAGTGAAATCTTCATTTGGAACATGAGAAATGAAGCTTACATACAATGAATACAATAATTGAAAGAATATATCCAAGAAAATGATTGAAACCATAGCTGTCCTAAAATACTATAAAAAGTAGTGCCAGCAAAGAACTAGAAAATATTATAAAATACAAAATGGATAATTTTGATTATATTAAATTAAAAAGGTTTTGTACAAATAAAACCTATGCAGCCAAGATTAGAAGGGAAGCAGAAACCTGGGGAAATTATTTTTACATCCAAGGACTCTGATAAAGGCCTCATTTCTAAAATAAATAGATAATTAACTCAAATTTAGGAGAATACAAGAAATTTGTCAATTGATAAATGATTAAAGGAAATGAACAGTTTTCATATTGAGAAATTAAAGTCATTTCTAGTCATATAAAAATGACTATTGTCATTTTAATAATTTCTAGTCACATAAAAATCACTATTGATTAGAAAAATGCAAATTAAGACAACTCAGATATCACTATACACCTTTCAGATTGGCTAAGATGACAGAAAAAGATAAGGATAAATATTAGAGGGTGTGTGAAAATATAATGATCATTGTTGGCGGAGTTGAACTCATGCAACTCTTCTGGAGAGCAATTTGGAGTTATGTCCAAAAATGCTATCAAACTGTGCATATCCTTTGATCTGGAAGTTTATCTACTGAGTCTGTATCCCCAAAAAGATTATACAAAAGGGAAAAGAATCCACTTGTGCAAAAATATTTGTAGCAGTCCTTTTTTTGGTAGTGTCAAGGAACTGAAAATTGAGTGGATACCTATCATTGGGGAATAGCTGAATAAGTTATGTTATATGAACATAATGGAATATTATTTTTCTGTTAAAAAACCCCCAGCAGGCCTGAAGATATTTGTATCGACTAAGTGAAGTGAGTAGAACTAAAAGAACATTGAACATAGTAACAAGAAGGTTATGTGATGATCAGCTGTGATCAACTTAGCTCTTTTCAACAATGAGGTGATTCAGGCCAGTTACAATAGACTTGTGATAGAGAGAATGATCTGCATCCAGAAAGAGGGCTATGGGGAATTGATGTGGATCACAGCATAGCATTTTCATCTTTATTATATTGTTTATTTGCTTTTTTCTTTCTCAATTTTTTCCATTTTTGATCTGATTTTTCTTATGTAGTATGATAAATGTGGAAATATGTTTAGAAGAATTGCATACATTTAACCTATATTGGAGTACTTGCAGGCTAAGGGAGGAGGAGGGGGAAAGGGCAAAAAATTTGGAACACAAGGTTTCAAGAGTGAATGTTGAAAACTATTTTTGCATCTATTTTGAAAATAAAAAGCTATTAATAAAAAGATTAAAACATATGAAAAAAAAGAGGTAGTGCCAGGTAAGATCCATAATTATTCTGATAAATGCTTTACAATGGAACATAACTTAATAGCAAGTCACTTTAAGCAATTTCCTCTCAGATGAAGATCTTCTTTGAAGATGGCATTGTGGATCTATTATCCAAAGATGAGATGACCAATGGATTCTCCAAATAGAGATCAATTATGTGATTATATATTTGATACAAAGCATTTATAGCTTGTATTATTAAAAAAAGAGATGCTACATAGTGAACATAGAACTCACTTTAGAAGAGGGTACTCAGAACCTTGATACAATTCTTAACTTCTGTCTTATTGGCTATATAATATTGGGTAAGACATTTAATGTCCCAGTACCCTGGGCAACTCTCTAAACTTATGAATTTCAGTGTCTGCAGCCAAAGAAAAGGTTTTCTAAATTAGAAGCTACTAATAAAACCAATGTTCTAGTCTTTTCTTCGTCACAAAGTTAAAAAAATCTCTCATACAATATTATTGTTCAATCATGTCCAACTCTTCATGACCCCATTTAGGGTTTTCCTGTCAAAAATATTTAGGTGACATCACTTCCTTCTCTGGATCATTTTAAAAATAGTGTGGTGCAGTAGATAGAGCAATTGGGTTTAGAATTAGGAAGACTTGTCTTCATGAATCTGGTCTGAGATATTTACTGGCTGTATGACCCTGGGCAAGTCACTGAACTCTGTTTTAATTCCTTTAAATATATATACATACATACATATATATGCATGTATATAAAGTATATATATATATAAAATACATGATGTAATAAAATTATTTTTAATAAAATTATATATTGACTAACTGAGAAGCAAAAAGACATGTCAAAAAGCCCCAGGGTTGTAAAACACAAACTTTATCAATTTGATAATTACTGACCAAATTTCCCCTAAAAGGGGTAATATTTGCTTTTGTTGATTATCACACAATCTTTGTTTTTGGCTTATTCATATACTGCAAACATATAAAATAGACTCAAACATAGACTCAACAAAATAGAGTATTTGGTGTTAATGTGGAAAAATTATATTCTTCTTAAATCATGCTACCAACACAGTCATGTCAAGAAAAAAATTGATTTTTAAAAATTTCATGTTTTAGGGCAATGATTTAAGTCAATTATGGTTCTTTTTTTTTTTCCTGAGGCAATTGGAATTAAATGAATTGCCCTGAGTTCAAATTTGGCTTCAGGAACTTAACACTTCCTAACTGTGTTGACGCTAGGCAAGTCAGTGCCCAGGGTAGATAATTATATTTTGAAAATAGCTTTTTATTTTCAAAATATATGCAAAGATATTTTCAACACTCACCCCTGGAAAATATTTTGTTCCAAATTGTTCTCTATCTTTCTTCCATTTCCCTCCCCTAGATAGCAAATAATCCAATATAGGTTAAACAAGTGCAGTTCTTTTAAACAAGTTTCCACATTTATTTTTCTGCACAACAAAAATTAGATCAAAAGGGAGAAAAATGAGGGGAAAAAAGCAAGGAAACAACAGCAAAAAAGGTGAAAATACTATTTTATGATCCAGATTCAGTCCCCAAAGTTCTCTTCCTGGATGTAGATGGTTCTCTCCATCACAAGTCTATTGGAATTGGCCTGAATCACCTCATTGTTGAAAAGAACCAAGTCCATCACAGTTGATCATCGCATAATCTTGTTGTTGCTGTGTACAATGTTCTCTTGGTTCTACTCACTTCACTTAGCATCAATTCATGTAAATCTCCAGGCCTTTCTGAAATCATACTACTGATTGTTTTTTTCTAGAACTATAATATTCCATTACATTCATATACCATAACTTATTCTGCCATTCTCCAACTGATGGGAAGCCACTTAGTTTCCAGTTTTTTTGCCACTAAAAAAGGCAATACTAGAAACATTTTTCATATGTGGACCTTTTCACCTTTCTTATGATCTTTTTGAGATACAGACACAGTACAGACACTGCTGAATCAAAGGGTGTGCACAGTTTGATAGCCTTTTGGACATAGTTCCAAATTGTTTCCCAGAATGGTTGGATTAGTTCACAACTCCACCAACAATATCTTAGTTGAACTGGAAAACTATAAAATTTTTAACATAAGTTAAGAAAATACATATATACTGAATGCTTTGAATTGAAATCTGAAGATGATATATAAGAATATCTTAATTTATGACATGCAAAATAGATTGAGCATAAAGATATCAAGAGAAAGTTGTGGATTTTAAATATATGTTTTAATATATTTACTGGAATCTAGAAAATTGAATTGATTAATCAACCAACAAAAAATACATTCATTAAACATTTACTCTGTGCTAAGCTCTGTCTTTTATGTTGAAAATACAGGTAGAAAAGTGAGAAATTAGATTCTCAGTAACTGGACATTATAATGGAGAGCGACAACAAATATAAGATAAATTTTATGGTAAATTGGGAAGGACCAATTGCCTTTTGTATACAAGATTGTAATGTGTCAAAGCATAACATGAGGATACATAGAAATGATCTGGGGTGCTGTCTACAGTGGAAGGGTAGATAGTATTCCATCTTATCAAAAGGGTCCTCCATATTATCAGAAATCATATAATCGTGCAGTTGTTAACTTTTTCCTCATTGAAATGTTATGAGAGTCTAAGTTGACTCCACAGTTAAAGGCTGGAAGAACTGAGGTCCACAAAAAATAGGAGAAGATTCCAGTGGAATTGAATCAGAAAAAGTTTGGAGCATCAAGGAAAGAATCCCATGTGACTCGGTTGGCTCAGACCATCAGGGAGGTTGGGCTGCTGGGTGAAGAGTTACTGGGCAACAAATTAGAAGAAAACATTAAAAACAATTCACATCAGTGCACTAATAATATTAGTGTGCATTTTTGGAACAGCGAAATGGACTATAACAGATTTGGAAAAACTATAAGATACTGATACAAAATAGTGTCTTATGGAAGTAACAGAAAAATTAATACTTTTTGGTCAAAGAGAGGAAAAAGAGAATTGATAGATATGCACAGAACACAAGATATATATGAAAAACCGGCAGAAATACTTTTTTTGGAATAAATATACTTTCAGAATAAATAGCAGGCACAGACATGTATATCTGTCTGAAGTAACCAGAAATGATTATCTTTACATAGATAGAGAGAGCCTGTGAACTATCTAATAATTAAGGTTGGAATCAAAAAGACCCTCCAATTGATAAAATTGATACAATTGAACAGTTGAAAAAATCGAACAATGTCCTAATAAAGCAACAGAAATGTTTGTAGACATGGTGGGGATATAATGATTCAGACTATTCAGAGCTAGATTATTACCACCAGAACTTACACAAAGATTATCTTTAGGCATCCCAGATTTAATGATCACTCTCTATTATACAAGCAAATTGTGGTAACTGTGCATACATCACTGCAACCTATAAAAATTTAGCACCTACTGAATACCCAGTGAGACATGACCTTATCGCTAGAATTTCTCTCTAGAAGTTTGTAATCTTTCATGGATAGACTGATGACAAATCCTCATACCACAAATACAGACCTCAAAATATCCCAGAGAACTCAAATGTAATGGAATCAAATCAGATTATTACCCACAATCTCCAGGGTGTAGCATTAACCCATAAGCACTTAAGAATAATTTTTAAGAGATGTAGCCAACTTAAATACTTAAAATCACCATGCTACAATTATTGAGAAGTTTTTAAAATATAGAAATCTAACTGAGAGGTCATGTGGGAACAGAATGAAATATACTTCACACAGGTTGTCCTATCTTCTGTAGCTATACCAAAACTTCTTTTAGTGAGGCTACAAAGGATGACCTTACATCCTAATATTTTTATTTAAACACAAAAGCAATGTTTTTATCCATTTGAGAAAAAAAAGTTATAAAATATTTTAAAAGTCAAGAGAGTAATTTGTCCTAAAACTTTCTATGGGAAAAGATGAGTTAAGATAATAATAATAGCAATAATATAACAATTTAACCAATAACAAAGAGTGTAGAAGAAATGGCTATCATATGGCTTTATTTGTAGAAATAATGGGTTTCACATAGTAAAATTGTACATGGTTATTGTTATCAGAAACTTTAGAAAAATTTTCATTAAGGAATTGGGCTTTTTCTTTTTTACCTTATTTTCAACTGTATCTTAAACAATTTTTGCATTAAAATTCTTTCCTTCCTTGAGCCCCTTCTCCCACCAATTGAGAAGGCAAGCAATATCATAGCAATTATACATTGTCTGGGAGAGGATTTCTGTGAACCTCTAGGAAAGGAACTTATATCCCATTTCTTTAAAACCAGTCATTTTGTGGCATAATAATATTCCATTATATTACTGTAGAACAACTTATTCAGCAGTTTACCATTGATGAGAATCTATTCTGTTTTCAGTTCTTTTATAATATAGAAAATGCTGCTATAAATATTCTTGTGCATCTGAGTCCTTTCTCTGTACATGGACTCCTTAGTTTATGGTATTAATAGAAATACTATTTGGGAAAGCTAGCTGGCACAGTGAATAGAGCATTAACCCTGGAATAAGGAGTACTTGAGTTCAAATATATCTTCAAATACTTACTTGCTGTGTGATCCTGGGCAAGTCCCTTCATCATGTCAGAAGGAGAGGGAGAAGGGAAATGAAGAAGAAGAAGAAGAAGAAGAAGAAGAAGAAGAAGAAGAAGAAGAAGAAGAAGAAGAAGAAGAAGAAGAAGAAGAAGAAGAAGAAGAAGAAGAAGAAGAAGAAGAAGAAGAAGAAGAAGAAGAAGAAGAAGAAGAAGAAGAAGAAGAAGAAGAAGAAGAAGAAAAGAAGAAAGAGAAAGAAGAGAAGGAGGAGAAAGAGAAGGAGGAGAAGGAGGAGAAAGAAGAGAAGGAGGAGTAGGAGGAGGAGAAGGAGGAGGAGGAGGAAGAGAAGAAGGAGGAGAACGAGGGGGAGAAGAGGAAGGGGGAGAAGAAAAAGGGGCGAGAAGAAGGGGAAAAGAAGAAAGGGGAGGAGAAGGAGAAGGGGAAGAAGAAGAAGAAGAATTCCAGAATCGTTGAATCAATTCAAAGGTTAAACAACAATGTATTAATGTATGGATTCTTTTACAACCTCCAGAAGATTTATGTGAACTGAAAAAGTAAAATTAGTAGAACCAGGAAAGTTTTGCTTGATCTGAATATCCCTATTATCTAACTATTATACAATATTTCTTCTCCCTTCCTCAACTAAAATCTTTGAGAAAACTGTCTATACAAGTTATTTACGCTTCCTTTTCATTCTCTCACTGACTTCTGAATCCTTAGCAATATTGTTCCCATCTCATTATTCAAGTGAAACTGTCCTCTTCAGAATTGACAACTGTCTCTTATTTTCCAAATCTAACTGCCTTTTCTTCAATTTTCATCCTTCTTGATCTCCTGAACTATTTGTCACTGTTGATCACCATCTCCTGTTGCACACCTTTCTCTGACAAATGCTCAGTCTCTTTTGCTGAATCATCCATCATTCATGTTATACCTACTAATAATGGATGTCCCCTAGAGCTTTGTTCTGGGTCCTTTTCCTTTTATATACTATTTCACATAGTGGCCTTATTAAATCCTTTGGATTCAATATCATTTCTATCCAGCAGATTTCCAGATTAATATATCCATCCTTAACCTCTAACCAAAGCTTCTATACTGTATTCCCATCTACCTTTTAAAACATCTTGAATTGACTTGCTATCTCAAAGACTTCAGAAACTCAACATGTCCAAAATAAAACTTATTGTCTTCCCTCTCTCCCTAGATCTCTCCTCTTCCCAGTTTTCCTATGACTATTGAGGGTATTGCCCTCTTCCTATTCATTCAAGTTCACAAAGAAGGTGTCATTCTTTACTCTGAGTAAATTGTCTTGAACAAAGTAAGAGCCTAATGCTTGTTGATGTCTGGCCACCTACTTGTATTCACTTCACATATCTAATATGACATCAAATTTGGTTATTTTTATATTTATCTTGAATATATTCCTTTTATTTTCGTTCACACAGACACCATCCTAAATCCTTCCAATATTATCCCAATAGTCTCCTGTCTGGTCTCCCTACTTTAAGTCTCTCACCTCTCCAATCTATCCTTCATTTGGCTGCCAAAATGTTTTTCCTATAACTCTAATGTGATCTCAACTCTAGATTTCCTATTATTAGTGATTCCCTATTACTTCTAGGTTGCAATGTAAAGTTGTTTTTAAAGCTGTTTACAACCTAGTTCCCATAATGCCCTCTAAGAGCTTCAATGGCTTACTTGCTATTCCTAACACATGTACACTATCACTGTTCTTGAGCCCCTTTGCACCAGCAACCCCAATGCCCACAATGTTCTCCATCCTTTTTTCTGCCTCAGTTTCCTTGTTTTCCTTACAGAATCAGTTTAAGTCCCACATTGGCAAGAGACCTATACCAGATCTCCAAGCTTTTAGTGCCTTTCTCTCTTTTATTACTTTTCATCTTCTCTACATACATCTTTTATGTAAATAGTTAATTATATAATATCTCTCACATTAGAATGTGAGCTTCTTGAGGCTGTTTCCTATATTTTGGCCTTTCTTTGAATCATCAGCATTAATAAACTTCCTGGCACATAGTACATCCTTAATAAATGCTGTCCATTATTCTATTCACTTTTTTTCTCTAGGCTTGAAAGCTGTAATTCTGCTGTATTCTAAGCCATTCCACATTTTTCTAGAGTAAAATAGTTGCTGGTCCCATTGAAAATTTCTGACCTCTTTTTCTGAGAAGAGTCTACAAAATAACTCCTTGAGCTAATTCAAGGCTGAAAAAGAATAGCTTTTTCCAAGTATATTTGTCAGCCCCTAGGTTATGAGTTCTAGACTGTGAGCTCTAGGTTAGCAGCATTCCCCATGCCTCCAACACACATTCATACACACACATGCACGCAAACATCTTGCCACAGACTGGCATTCTCTGACACTGGGAGGAGAGTTCATGTTAACTCCTCAACAACCAAGCTTAAGATAACATGCCAAAGAGCCAACAGAAGGACTACATATTGTTGCTCAGTAGTTTCAATCATGTTCAACTCTTCATGACCCCATTTGGGATTTTTCTTGGCAAAAGATACTGGAGTGATTTTCTATTTCCTTCTCTAACTAATTTTATAGGTGAGAAAATTGAGAGTTAAGGTAATTGTCAGCTACCAAGTGTTTGAGGTCATATTTGAACTCAGGAAGATGAATCTTCTATTCTCTCTACCACTTAGTTGCAAATATATATATATATATATATATATATATATATATATATGCATACATATATATTAGATAGATGGATAAATTAATAAAATAAGTAGGTAGGTAGATAGATAGACTATTCTGGTTTGTGTGTGTGTGTGTGTGTATGTGTGTGTGTGTGTGTGTGTGTGTGTGTGTGTGTGTGTGTGTGTTTCCCTAGTCCTCTGCCAAGGATAGAAAAATATCTATCTTTCAAGGGCATGAATTACTGCCTACATGGTTCCCTATTTGCTCCTAAAAATTGTATGTTCTTAATATAATTATAAATGAGAAATATATGGCACACAAAATATTGGTAGATTACTCCACCACTTTCTCTCTCCTCAATCCATGCAAAAATTATGCAAGACTATCTTTCCATCCTGCAGAACAACAAAATTCCCAAAAGCAGCAAATTATAGTTTGTTTTTTTACTTTTAGTAATAGCAAAGCTTGGAACATTAACAATGAAATGTTGGGCCAAACTAAAGGTCATACTAACCAATTATTCTGTATGACAACTGACATCCAGAGCCTTCTCGTGGGTGAGTATGGTGGTTGTTCTCTACAATGGCAATTTCAAAATTTCTCTCTATGTCCTGAACATACCCAGGCTGACCTTCATAAGCAATTGTGGAGTCAGCTCATCATAGTATTCTACAACTGATGGGACCTTAAAACTTACCTTGTCAAACTCAATTTAAAGATAAGCAATTCCTAGAAATTAAACTACACTTTTTCTGAAACTCTTTTTAATCTTTAAATCCTTTTGGAAGTGATGAATTACATATATTGCTTACATTGATCTATCAGCACATTGTATAGAAGGCATTGGGCACTAGGACACAAAGATATGCTAAGAACTTTTATTTTTTGTAGTAACCAGACAGCTGGTTGGAGCACATATAGGTCTGAAGTGATCTGATGGCTTGATAGTGGGTAGGCACAGTCTAAGAACACTTAATGAGCTACAAAAATACTGACCCCCTTGGGTAAAATTACGGTTTTTCATAACTCAGGTGAGTTTTGAATGTGCTCTGCAGGAGCCATCAGATAAATTGTGGACTGGTTCACATTGAGCTTTTGAAAAGAGAGGGCAAGCCTTGCTCCCCCTTAACTATGCTGGCTGCTCCTTGGCCAAGTTCAGATTGAGCACCTATTAGTCACGTCTGACAGGAAAGCACACACTGTATCCTTGGCCTTCATGGTGATGTATGGGAGTCTGATATGGCCATTTGTTTCCCTTGACAATAGCCAGCGTCTACCTTCCACATGGCGTTAAATAACCAAGAAACAGAGTGTTGGGGAGTGCCAGTTAGTCGAGTGATGGATTTCAGCTCGACACTAGGATCATCAGGACCTAATGAATCAGTTTGTGGAGGGGTGCCACAGTCAAAGGCAGAACCCCTTGCAGCCAACAAAATGTCTTGCTTTTTGTTCACCCGAACAGCGATGCTTTGGGCAAGTGCCTCATAAAATCCCATGCACATCAAAAACTGGAGAATTATATGGGCCTCAAGATGCTCATGATCACTTTTTGTTTTTGTTTTTTGTTTTGTTTTGTTTTCACATTCTGTTGGGCTCTTCATGACCCTCAACTCCAATGGGATGGAGTTTCAGGAAAGATGAAAGCCTATGTGCTTTTTTTTTTTTTTGCCATCAGGATAAATAAATAAGGGCTCAGTTTAGGAAAAAAAAAAAGAACTTTTTTATGTTTTCCAGCACTCCTGGGTGTCACGCATTAAAATGAAAGTGTATACAAGTGAGGGAAAAACATGATACTATTCACTCATGGCCAAGTAGGGCTTCTTTTCAATGTGATGAAAACAAAACCTGGTAAGAAAGATTCCCCCAAAAGAGAAGAACTTCTCGATGAGGTATAAATTGTCTTTCATCTGGCAAAGGATCTTTATTTATATACATCTATTTATTTATTTGTTTTGGGGAGAATGCTTTGACCACAGAGTTCCTGTTTGCTATATTTCTTAAGGATAAAGTTATTCTGTGGTCAGAGACACCTAAGACCATTAGACACGCACACTACAGATCTGAAGAAAGTCTATTTACCCCAGCTTCCAGGAAAAATATTGACGAGGCAGTAAAAATACTTTCCTTGATTACTCAGCCTCATATTTTAAACCTAAAATTACAGGAACTTTTCTTTTTTAGCCATTTATTTTTAGCCTCCCTATTTTTTCCTTTTTTTGCTTACCTTTTAAAACACTGACTTTTTACACTGACTTTGCAATAGGAGGACTAGCAGGCCCTTTTAAAATCTTGTCACCATTTTTCCCAGCACTTTTTTCAAGCTGTTAAGGGAAAAGGGGGAAAAGAAGTTTTGAAGATAAGTGGAAAGAGGAGAATTTAATCGCTGAATTTAGAGAGCCCTCAAAAAGTTATATGACACCTATTTCTAGGAAGGTTAGCACCTGAACCAATCCTAGTCCTCCCAAATTTATGAGTAAAAGATTCCAAATAGAAGGAATATTTTACTGGTTGTACCTAACATTGTCCCTGGCATCCATCCTAGCACCAACACATAGTGTGAGGTAACTGACTGATGGAGTGACCATTATGATATTAATTACAAATCAATTTCTCTATTGATCTATAGAGGAGTATTTTGTCTTTATTTCAAATTAATCTAAATTATCCTCATAGGCTCTTTCCTTTCAAAAGACCAAGTCAGTTCAAACTTGAAGACAATTGTTTAAAGACATAAAAGTTATCTTTAATAAAACAGTATTAGACACATTCTTTTTGTCTTGGATGTACAAATTGCAAATAGAAAGCATTTAAAGAAGAATTTATGTGAATTATTGAGATTCTTTACCTTAAAAGTGATAACATAGGACATGAATGTGTTGAAGCTTTCTTGACCAGGCAAAAGAGAGCCAATTGTTAAATTTTTAGTGTGAGCATTTATACCTCAGAAATCTGCAAACATTACAAATCCATGCTTGATTTATTTTTTTTGATGATTATCCACACCTAGGAAATTAACAGAAAATGTTAACAATGTAGATTATATTTATAAGTATGTCACATCTATATTTCTCCCAGAGAACATTACATTTACCAGCACATCTGATACTCATATACAATCAGTGATTGCTTTTAAAAATTAGAATTCACCAATGAGCAAAATTTGAAATAGCAGAGAAACTTTTGGGAATAAACCGTAATATCTGTTGCATGAAGCAATTAAAGCAGAAAAGAGAACAGAAAGTGGAATAAATCCTCATTTTTCTAATAGTTTTTTCCAAATAGGCCTATTTTGGGTACTATTGCTGAACTCCCTTAAGAAGCCAAGGGGAAAAACAGGGAAAGAAAAAGCCTTCAGCTGTTACAAAGGTAAGAGTTGGTTTCCTGGAAGCCATCCTTCATATTCTGCTGCTTGGCTCTTCATTCTCTCCAATTCTTACTTTATTTCTCTCCAGAGAAATTTTAAAAATTACTACTCCAACAGAGAACTCTGCCCTCAACTCTCAATCCCCCAATAGCTTAATCTGTTCATTACCAGGGAGGAAATACAATTCCTAATGTCATTAGAGATAGAGACCCCCTCATAAGGCAGCCAGTCTAATCATCCAAACTCAAACAGAATGACTTAGACACTGCTTCATGGAAACATTCTGTCCCTGTTGGAGGAAGAAGAGGGAGAACAATAAAGGATAGATTATGGCGTAATGGAGAAACACCTAGACCTTGTTTCCATCCTGTCTAAGAAGGCTATAATACTCCACAAGGCCTATGGGGATATTTTTTGAGGCAAGTGAGACCAAAAATGCTCTGGATAAAAGGAGTTTTTCAGTTAAAACAAATTTCCTTGTATTGGAATTTGAATGGAGCCAGCTTATAAGGATTCTGGCCAGGCTGCACCCAAATACCTACATGGAGTAGGATTTCAGTCAAGTGTGTTCCCATGACTGTCCTCCTTACTCTGGTTGCCTCCAGCAATCTGGCTCATCTTTACCCCAAGACACATACCTGCTTTGGGTGATCTACTTTAATTTTTCCCTTTGTTTATGGGAGTCCCCATTGATACTATTCTATGCCAATTACAGTGTGTCTGCTCTACTTTTTCCATACCTTGAGTCAAGCTTCCATAGATCCAGTCTCTGGAAAAAGAAGAAATACTTATTAAATGACTACTATGTTCCAGTTATTGTAATGAGTGCTTTACAAATGGCATCTCTATCCTTAGTTATCCCAACTTTCCTCTCCCTTTTACTCATCCTTGCCTTCCTATGCAATAATAAGAGCAAATATTTCTACAGAGCTTTGAGGTTTGCAAAGCATTTTATAAATATTCTCATTTAATCACCACAAAAACCCTAGGGAGGGAGGTGCTATTATTATTCCCATTTTACAAATGAGGAAATGGAGATAGGTCATATAGGTAGTAAATGTCTGGGGCTGTATGTGAACTCATGTCTTTCTGACTCTGGGGCCAGCTGCCTCTAGTTTCATTTTCCTTACCTATAAAATGAGGGGATTGTACTAATTGATCTTTGTGGGTCCCTTGGCTTTATATTAATGATTCTGTATAGTATTTTTTTTTTAAAAAGATGTTCAAAGAGTTTTAAATGCATTACCTTATTGATTTTCATGGCAACCCTATGAAGTAGCAACTTGTTATTATATTCATTTTATAGATGCGGAAAGTATGGCTCAGTGGAATGACTGACTCTTTTGAATAATCTGAGGCAGATTCCACCTTTATGTGAGGAGAAATGGGAGCAGAACCAGCAATAATAAAAAAGAATATCTTCAATCTCTCTCTACCTGAAACTCTGCCTGATTATCTCATATTGTAGGACTCTCCCCAGCCTATTTTCTGGCAGTTGTCTTGCTCTAGTTGGTGAAAGATTGTGCATATGTGCTGATGTGATATCCTAAAAGTGAATTTACTAAGATTGATCTACGGATCTGTATTACTCTTGGAAGCTGATTGAGTCTTTCCAGCAAATGGATGGACCTTTTTCTTCTTGGATTGGTATTCAAGAATGAAAGCATTTTAGATTATTTCCAGTTCTCTTAGTGATGATGTTATTTAGATATACCATGTCTGTAATCTACTTGGCAAAATAACAATATTGTGCTTACCCTTTCAACTAAATCTTCTCCCTGTTCAGTAGGATGAAATATTAACAGTTAACCCCAGGAAAAATCTCTATCTCCTAGGGCTATGGATGATTAAAAAAAACAAAAACTTGAATACAAACATATTGTATCCAAGATAAACAAATTCAATAATATTTTCTTCTGGAAGTTTCTTATTTTTCTGGAAAATGACCAAGGGTGCTGTACTAAATATGATTAGAATAAATACGTGATTCTAACATAAATTTTCTCTATTTCCTCAGGAGACAGTAAATAAATTTCTGAGTATTTGAGGATCCCATTTTTTAATGGCATTAGGGGAATATTTACAAGCAATAAGGAATGGTGAAAGGCAATAATCTTCCTTTATTTAGGACACAAGGATAGTGAGAATCTAATGGAGTTTCTTTCCAACCCAGTCTGTATTATCAATGATCAGTTACCATCAAAAACATTTGTTATTCAATCATTTTAGTTATGAAACTTCATGACCTTATTTGGATACTGGAATGCTTTGCCATTTCCTTCCCCAGCTGATTTTACAGATGAGGAAACTAAGGCAAACAGGGTTGAATGATGTGTGAAGGGTCATATTGCTAGTAAGTGTCTGAGGTTAGATTTGAATTGACTTCATCTACTATGCCATCTAGTTTTAACATAACTTGATCTCCATTGAGTATTATCTTTTTGTCAGTTTTTTTATAACATATTTCAGGCACTGGTTACCATGACTTTTCTTCTGGATTTTTTTAATTTAAATTTTTTTTATTCTTTAAATGCATGTGGATATAAAAGCAAGTCTTCTTTTTGACTCCATTATGTCCTGCCCTGAATAAAAAGAAGCACTCATTAGTATCAATTCATAACCAAAGCAATTATTCAACAATTACTTTCTAGTTTAGACTTCAAAATACCAACATAGAGTGGTGTACAAAGGGCAAATGTGAGAAAAATAGGAAAATTATAGTTCCTTTAAAAAAAACTTCACAAAATTATCTCTTACACATGTGAAGTAATTCTTGATTGCTTAAGAAGTCCCTGCCTGTTTTTTTGTTTTTGTTTGTGGCAAGTTGCAAAGTTTACTTGTACATAGCTAAATTCCAAGTCATTTGCTGAGTTTTAGGATTGCTAAATTATTTACCAAGCTGCTTTTTCTTCCAAGTCATCAAAACATGTAGAAGAAAAGAAAGAAGGTGTCAGTTCGGATACTCACATTTATGTCTTTTAGATAAGCTAATCCTGAGATGAAAAGACAAAAAGGCAGGATGTTCAGAAATGAAACAAGATCACATTCACTTGGGGATAAATACCCTTAACTTAATCTTTAATCTAAAGTTAGAAAATGCAATTTTAACTTAATATTTTGACATATGCATAATTTTACTGATGAGGGTTCTCTGTCCTTTGGTATATGAATAATAGATTCTAATATTTTTGATTCTGTGACCCTTTTTCAACCACAAAAATGTTTAAGGTAATTTAACATGCTACACATAATATCTTTTAAAATTATTTTACTTACTGCTTAATGTGCTGTTAAGGAATTTTTAGTGAAAACCTCTTAGACTATATGCATATTATATATCTACCTAGCCATCTAGTTATAGATATATAGATATGTTTGTATATCATAATCGATCCATGCCTTCTTATTGCATGACTCTACCGTATGTTTCCACAAATTTGACATAGTGGATTGATTCTGTATGCTGGGGATTGTCCTCTTGCTCTCATAGTACTTGATGAGTTTCAGTGGAGCTCATGCTTACATTTGACTCATTCTACTGCATCACTAAGTTGTGGAATTATGTATACCTTTAGATAGGGGATGGATTTCTTTTCACTTTGTGTGTAGTTTTATTGTTTTTCAGTTATTTTATGAGAAATAGCACAATGTAGCATAATGGAAAAGGACCAATCCTGAAAACTCACTTCTGAGAAGTGGTAACTGGTTTCTCTTTGACCCTTGATCTCTTAGCAACCCCAAACAATTGCTATAAATTATATTAAAAAGTACAATAGACTATATATCTTTATAACATATATATATATATGTACACACCATATGATAGATACAAGCATATCTATACAGAATAGAACACATATCATTGTATATATAATATAATTATCTATATGTATCTATCATCTATGCATCTATATATCAATCTATCCATCCTCTATAAATTATAAAGTACTTGCCAATTTGTAATGGTAATAGAAATATCTATGTTGGGAGTTTCATACATCAGATATATTTAACTGACATACAACTATGTCAAACATAGCCAATGGCTGTGAAAGCTGTGAAATAAGGCTGGAACTAGATCAAAATGTACTTGGGATCCTATACCAAGGTAAGGTTGAAATGGATCCATGATTTGCACATAAAGGATGAAACTATAAGCAATTTAGGAGACCAAGAGATAGTTTACCTATTTTTTGGAGAAGATAGTAATTTATGACCAAACAAGAGATAAAGGGCATTATGAAATGCAAAATGGATGATTTTAATTATATAGAATTAAAGTTTTTGCCTAAACAATATCAATATAGCAAAAATTAGAAGAGAAGAACAAAACTGGGAAACAATTTTTACAGCCAGTATTTCTGATAAAGGCCTCATTTCTAAAATATGTAGAGAATTGAGTCAAATTTATAAGAATACAAGTCATTTCCTAATTGGTAAATGATCAAAGGTTGCAAAAATTTTTCAGATGAAGAAATTAAAGCTATTGATAGTCATTTTAAAATCCCCTAAATTACTGTTGATTAGAGAAATACAAATTAAAACATCTGAGGTACTATCTCACCTATTAGTTTGACTAAGATGACAGGAAAAGATAATGATAAATGTTAGAGGAGCCATGGACACTAATGTACCATTGGTGAAGTTGTGAATTGATTCATTCTGGAGACCAGTTTGGACCTATGCCTAAAGCACTATAAAACTATGCATGCCCTTTGATCCAGCAGTGCTACTACTAGGTCTGCATCCCAAAGAGATCATAAAAAATGAAAAGAACCCATATGAGCAAAGTTGTTTGTAGCAGCTCTTTTTATGGAGGCAAGAAATTGAAAACTGAAGGGATCCCCATCAATTGAGGAATGGATGAATAAATTATGGTATATGAATGTAATGGAAGACTATTGTTCTCTGAGAAATAATGAGCAGGTGGATTTCAAAAAAACCTGGAATGACTTATATGAAGTGATGCTGAGTGAAGTGGGCAGAACCAGGAAAATATTGTACACAGTAACAGAAATATTGTGCAATGATCAACTAAGATAGACTTTATTCTCCTCAGCATTACAATGATCCAAGACAATTCCAATAAACTTCTGATATAAAATACCATCCACATCCAGAGAAAGATGGAGAATGAATGCAGATCAAAGCATACTATTTTCACTTTTGGGGTTTTTTCTTTCTCTTGGTTTTTCCCTTTTGTTCTGATTTTTCTTTCATAACATTTTGAATATGGAAATATGTTTAAAATTATTGTACATGTATAACCTGTATCAGATTGCTTGCTGTCTTGGGAAGGAGGAAGGAAAGGAGAAAACAATTTATAACTTAAAATCTTCCAAAAATGAATGTTGATAGCTATCTTTATAGGTAATTGGAAAAATAAAATACTATTAAATGGAAGGGAGAATAATTAGGAAATGTTTAACAGAATAAATAAATAATTAAATAAATTACAACAGAATATAAAGAAGTCTAATTTGTGGATTTCTAAGTCAATATGTCTGTGGGGATTCTTATGTATTGTTTTTTTTTTTAAATTTTGATTTTGATACCCCCATCCTACACTAATAAAATCACAAGTCTGCCTTCTCTCACTCTATTTTCACTCTAATCCCCTGAAAAAAATTGCTTTATGACTTCTGCTGGCTAGGGTAGGAAACACAAGAACAAGTATTCCACAATAAACATAGCTTTCATTTTTAAAATGTAATCCAATTAAATGTACCTTAGTCAAGTAAAAATAAAACACACATAGTCTCTCTCTTTCTCTCTTTCTCTCTGTCTATCTCTGTCTGTCTGTCTCTGTCTCTCTCGCTTTTTTCTCACTTCTGTCTCTCTTTGTCTCTCTCTCATATCTCTCTCTCTCTCTCTCTCTCTCTCTCTCTCTCTCTCTCTCTCTCTCTCTCTCACACACACACACACACACACACACACACAACCACACACTCACACACACTAAAATAACTTTAAAAGCCTTAAAATGTGTCAGCAATATTCTATTTAACTGCTTTAACTTGTGACTGCAATTAATTGAGTATGGAGACCAAGAATACATGAACAGAAGTTAGTGCTGTAATCATATAAGTCTCACCAAAGTGATAATGGTAAATTTAAAGATAATCTTAATTTTTGTTATGCTACAAGATAATTAGGTATAAAAGATGAATTGTCAATATAAATGATTATAATAAGTCTTCACTTCACACAACCAAATGAAGTATTTTAAGAATCCGTTAAGTGAAGGGAAAGGAGGCAAATGGGCAAAATCGGTAGTTCTCTTGAAGTCTCACTAAAGATTTACAGACTCAGAATGCAGAGGGACCACAAACTATCCTTTTTGTCATACGATGGATCTACCTTTTTTTAAACTTTATTTTTATTTTATTTTTTATTTTTTTAATTTTATAATTTATAACTTTTTTTGACAGTACATATGCATGAGTAATTTTTTACAACATTATCCCTTGCACTCACTTCTGTTCCAATTTTTCCCTTTTTTTCCTCCACCCCTTCCCCTAGATGGCAGGCAGTCTTATACATGTTAAATATGTTGTAATATATCCTAGATACAATATATGTGTGCAGAACCGATTTTTTTTGTTGCACAGGAAGAATTGGATTCAGAATGTAAAAATAACCTGGGAAGAAAAAACAAAAATGCAAACAGTTTACACTCATTTCCCAGTGTTCCTTCTCTGGGGGTAGCTGCTTCTGTCCATCATTGATCAATTGCAATTGAATTAGAGTTTCTCTTTGTTGAAGATATCCACTTCCATCAGAATACATCCTCATACAGTATTGTTGTTGAAGTGTATAATGATCTCCTGGTTCTGCTCATTTGACTCAGCATCAGTTCATGTAAGACTCTCTAAGCCTCTCTGGTCATTTCTTACAGAACAATACAGAACAATAATATTCCATAACATTCATATACCACAATTTACCCAACCATTCTTCAATTGATGGGCATTGATTCATTTTCCAGTTTCTAGCTACTACAAAAAGGGCTGCCACAAACATTTTGGCACATACAGGTCCCTTTCCCTTCTTTAGTATTTCTTTGGGATATAAGCCCAGTAGTAGCACTGCTGGATCAAAGCACTGTGTATGCACAGTTTGATAACTTTTGGGGCATAGTTCCAGATTATTCTCCAGAATGGTTGGATTCATTCACAACTCCACCAACAATGTATCAGTGTCCCTGTTTCCCCACATCCCCTCCAATATTGCACATTATCTTTCCCTGTCATTCTAGTCAATCTGACAGGTGTGTAGTGATATCTCAGACTTGTCTTAATTTGCATTTCTCTGATCAATATTGATTTGTAACACTCTTTCATATGAGTGGAAATAGTTTCAATGCCATCGTCTGAAAATTGTCTGTTCATATCCTTTGACCATTTATCAATTGGAGAATGCAATAAATTATAAATTAGTCAGTTCTCTATATATTTTGGAAATGAGGCCTTTATCAGAACCTTTAACTGTAAAAATGTTTTCCCACTTTGTTGCTTCCCTTCTAATCATGTTTGCATTAGTTTTATTTGTACAAAGGTTTTTTAAATCTTTATGTAATCAAAAAAATTTTTTTTTTTGTGATCAATAATGATTCTCTTCCACAAGTCTGAGAGGTAAATGTATCCTATGTTCCTCTAATTTATTTATGATCTCATTCTTTATGCCTAAATCACGGACACATTTTGATCTTATCTTGGTATATGGTGTTAAGTGTGGGTCCATGCCTAGTTTCTGCCATATTAATTTCCAGTTTTCCCAGCAGTTTTTGTCAAATAATGAATTCTTATCCCCAAAGTTGGGATCTTTGGATTTGTTAAACACTAGATTGCTATAGTTATTGACTATTTTGTCTTGTGAACCTAACCTATTCCACTGATCAACTAGTCTATTTCTTAACCAATAACAAATGGTTTTGGTGAGTGCTGCTTTATAATATAGTTTTAGATTAGGTACAGCTAGGCCATCCTCAATTGATTTTTTTTCATTAATTCCCTTGAAATTCTCGACCTTTTGTTCTTCCATATGAATTTTGTTGTTATTTTTTCTAGGTCATTAAAGTAGTTTCTTGGGAGTCTGATTGGTATAGCACTAAATAAATAGATTAGTTTAGGGAGTGTTGTCATCTTTATTATATTCATTTGGCCTATCCAAGAGCACTTAATATTTTTCCAATTATTTAAATCTGACTTTATTTGTGTGGAAAGTGTTTTGTAATTTTGCTCACATAATTCCTGACTTTCCTTTGGTAGATAGATTTCCAAATATTTTATGCTATCGACAGTTATTTTGAATGGAATTTCTCTTTGTATCTCTTGCTGTTAGATTTTTTTTGGTGATATATAAAAATGCTGAGGATTTATATGGATTTATTTTGTATCCTGTGGATCTACCTTTTGAACATTCAAGGGGTCCCTAGATGATGATAGCTGTACCCACCTTGAAAAATTGCAAGTCAGAATAGTGTGATTCTAGATACTGAATCATACTTAGAGTAGGATAAAGCTGTATCTTATTCAATAATGAGTATATATATATATATATATACATATATATATATATATATATATATATATATATGAGGTGTCAGCAAGTATGGCATCTGCAATGTTGGATTTGAATATCTTCCCTCATGTCTTATCTGTGGTATAGAAACATTATGCATAGAAGTCTATGTCTTAAGTTTTTAATGAGTATACATATAGAATAGAGTATGTGCTAAGGTGAAGACCCAGCGATAATGAAGCTTTATGTTTATTTTCATGTTAGCACTGAGAACCCATCAGCTGACCTCACTCCTGATTCCCATCCCTAGAAAAGGTGCTCTCTCTCAGCTGCCTTGGGATTAGCTGAAATGTTTGGTCTCTTACATGCCAGGGTTGGCCTTAAGGATAGAAGTGAGTTGAATGATATGATTAAAGGGAGGGTCCTCTTCTCCAAAATTATCTGTTTATAAAATTTATTTGATCTAATAAGTAAATCCTGTTGGTAGATCTTAAATAAGAAGATGAATTATTTTCCTAAAACTTAGCTGTGATACAGCTTGGAGAATGGGAATTTTGACAATGTAGATAGAGAAAGTCAGTAGTAATTTGAAAATTAGCAGTATGGAAATAACTTGCTCTTGTGAACAAAGTATTGAGCTTGGATTCATAAAGACTCAGCCTTAGTTTCTTCATTTATAAAATGAGGATGAAAATGATAGAACCCATTTCTAAGGGTTTTTTTTGAGAATAAAATGAGATAGTATTTATAAAGTACTTTGAAAACCTTAACATACTACAGAAATGTTTGTTATTATTATTCTTTTTCTTAATACATAGGAGGGCAAAGATGAGTAAGGGAGAGAGGAGAGTAGATAAATAAGGATAGAGTTTTAATAAGGGTCATCTATACACGACTGAAAGATACCCTTCAGGAGAACAATGGAAGAAAACAAGAAGTCTTTAGCAAGAGCTAGTCAAGCTGGAACTCATCTTTGCCATTTTACAAATTAATTTGAAGATACAGAGAATGTAAGATCCCATTTTGCTTACTGTTTGCTGATTAGAAAAAGCATTTGACTTGATTGTATAAATCACTACTTTACAGTTTCTTTTACAACCAATTATTTTCCATCAAAAATTATTCAAGATTCTTTAAAAGAAATAACAACAGAAATAATCCTATTTAATGACTTTCAGGTAATAGATCTCAATCAAGACATAAAATAAAGAGATTAATGCTTGCCAAATGTATTTGCCATCAGACTAGAGGGGATTTAAGCCTTCCCTGTGGGTTCCCTCTTTGCTAAATGCATTCAGCCTCAGAAAGTTGCAGAATATTCTAGATGGAGTTATCCATATAGTAAAGATAGAATGAAAGAAAATGGTTTTCCCCCAGATTTTAACTTGCATTTTTGAATACATAAAGGTTGACTAGCAGTACACTTATAACTACCCTTACATCTATATCTTTATTATATTTATCTCTATCACCTATATACATTTAAATATACATATATACTATATCTCTACCTCAGTTCATCTTTTCATATCTCATCTTCTTTGAAAGTCAAATAAAGTCTAACAATCCCTTTTCAAGATAATGTTTATGTATGTTTAAAAAAGGCTAAATTTCAGTTAGAAGTTAGTGAAAATAAAGATGTAATTTAAAAAAAAATTATTCATTTTATGGGTCAATTCAATTATTCCCTCCAGACTTAGATAATAAATCAGACTCAAAGTTGAACAGCAGAAGCAAAGTGGTCTGTATTGCTCTTGGAATTTGTAAAGCTCTTTTGCTGATCCAACCTTCCCAAGAAAGCAAAGGTCCATCTTTTTGAAATTAACATTTTACCAATGTTGTTGCTATGTGTCATTGAAATACGAAGTTTACAACTTTTCCCAAAGAATTAAAAATGAGTATTATATACAGGGAAATGGGGAGTCTTATGGTTGACATGAGCATGCTATAACATATAACCACTGAAGAAAGAGAACAGGAGTAAAAGATGTCATCAAGGAATAGACAAATCACTTGTTAAGAGAATGGGCAGACAACCAAAATGTTCCACTAATGCCCTCAAAAATTTGGGAGAAATTGAGGCAGGTCTCCAGAAAGTTAAAAGGATCCTTTCTTATCCTTTAAACATGTGATAAGGTTTGGGGAGGACATGGACAAGGCATGGATACAGGCAATTTATGTCACTGCAGTAACTTCCAAATTGCTAAGATCAGGGATTTATTTGTGTATTTGAGTGCAATCATTGCATTCACTCAGAAGAGTAGAAGTTCCTTGAGGATGGACTAATTTTATTTTGCTGTTTGTTTTCCAAATGCCAACCACAGTTCTTAGCATGTAGCTGGCTTTTAAAAGATGCTTGTTGAATTGATTTGAATTTAAAGCAACAACAACCCACACAGTTTCTATTTTGGCCTAAAATTCCTTTCAAAGAAATTTTCTTTCAACTACATTTGAAGGAGAGACACAGTGGTCACTGTTCTTCCTTAGAACAAGAAAGACAAGTTTGCAAACCAAAAGGTTGTTGCCAGAGTAACCAAGAAATTCTTAGTTGTCCTGGCCAATCTTTTTTCTCCTCCTGGCTGCCTGAGACTCTTATCTGATTTGGGAATCTTCAGTATAGAGTTGCTATTTGAATCTTTTCCATTTACACAGTCAGGACTCTGATCTCTCAGGACCTGTCTAGCACTAAGTCTATGAGCCCATGACCAACTCGAGATATATTGGATTAGGAGCAGTAGTTTGCCTTGGAAAAGGCCCCAGGCTTGGCGCATGGACGACAGCTATTTCCTTCACATGTGATGTTTAATAGACCAAATGGCATTGATCTAAATTTTGATGGAAAAGGTGGCCAGCTTAGAGAAGTAAGTTCTGAAAAATACCATCTCTGACAAATTGTGAAAATAGATTCCGACACATTGAAGATTCCTGAAACTCCTTCAGAGTGAGCTCTATTTGCCATGGAAAGGACTTAAGAGCCAGCCTCTCAGTCTTTCAGTTTATGAGTGTTTCTCATCAGCTACTATATATTTTATGGAACAGCAAACTTTATTTGGGGGAGGGGGTGTGATGGGCAGAGTGACAGACTGGAGGGCACCAATGAAGGTTTATGGGAGCCAAAGAGAAAAATGGAGTCAGCTTCTTTCTTTCTCTCCTCCCTCCCCCCTTATCCCTCTAGACTTGGCCAACTGTGAAGTCCACTGTAGAAAAGGCCTTGATTATCAAATGTAATATTCACATACAATCTTGCAGTTTAGCTTCATATTTGGGAGTATACAGGGCTTCAGTGTTCCTTAATAAATTACCTCTTCGTGTAGCAATTAACCCCCTTCTGTGAAGGCTCAGTATTTTCTTGGTCTCATGCCAGTGCTAACAGCTATGGCTTAGCATTCTTTTTAATGGGCTGCAATTACTGCTGAGAGCAGGGAAACATAAAATATTAACACTTAAGCATCTTTTACACTTCTTTGAACACTAGATGATGTTTAAAATATAAGTGACTTTTCATTCTTAAACCCGCTATTTGCTTAGAATTCCACTGGACCCATGAAAACGTTTCAGTAAGTGGTTTCTGTTGATTTATTAACTCCCACGAAAGCCGAATGGAAATCCCTTGCCACCAAATATTTAATATGTTTTATTCATGCTTACAACAGTCCAAGGCCCTTATTTACCAATTCAATAGCTTTCCCATATTACTAAAGAAGATGAATTGCATGGCCAGACCATGATGGAGTCCCATTTATCTTCTTTCATGTCATATGTTCAGGAAGTAACCTGAATGAAAAGAACATGTTGGGGAGATATATACTAAGTTTCAAACTACACAGCGATAGGTAGAGTATAATGTAGCTGTAACATACCTGTGCTTCATACTATGGATTTTAATTGCCTTTTCATATTATCTATTCTACACTAACTATAAAGACTATCATGGTGCCTATTCCATAGAGTTTTGCTGTTACAGGGTTAAAAGGGATTTTAAAAAAAAGTTTTTAAAAGTTTTTTAAATTTTTAATTAAGTTTTAAAAACTTAATTTCCTGCTCTAATTCAATTCCTTCTTCAGATAGTCATTTACATAAATTACTCATGAATGAAGATTGTCTTTTTCTTGAAGTTCTCTAGAAATGGAGATCATGTGGATTTTATTTTTATTGTGAAAAGCATAATTTTTATCTCCTCCATAGATCATCAGTAACAAAAAAATCTCTCACTTGCTGATCAACCTTTTGGTACTGCATGTTTATGCTCTAGGGGAAAATCTATAAGGTAGCTCTTCTGTGAGATAGTCACTGAATGACCTAGACAAGAATTGTGTAAGATGGCATATAATCAATGGTATTCTCCTCCACTTGGGCCCTTCAAACTTTGAAGCTGAAGATTCCATCTCCTTAATTGGTCTGTGAGTTTCATCTTAGAACCTGAAGCAAAAGGAGAAAGGTAAAGCTGATAGGCAATTTCAAATAACTTCAGCCAATCAAAGAATCTCTTTTTTATCAAGTAGATAGCTGATCTGAACAAGTTACACAAAGTCTGCTTATAGCTCCAGTCTCTATAAGGCACCTCTATTACATCACAATTCTTCCAGGCAGATGTCTTATATTCTTCATATAGGAAGATGCATTCATTACATATAAAGTGAGGGCATTGTAAAAGATGACTTTTAAGTTCCTTTTAGCTCTATGCCTGTAATTCCATATGAATGAATGAAAAAATATTTATTAAATAATGATTACATAGCAAGTTATATGCTAAGCACTGGGAATAAAGATGTCAAAACAAAATTAGTCTCTCAAGGAGCTTACAACCAGGGAACTGATGCTCAGAAGAGACAAGAGTTAGAAAAGTTATTGGGATGGTAAATGAGATTGTAATTATGTAGACTGAAATGCCATATTCAAAAACAGTAGGAGAAATAATTTGATTAGGATTCATGGAAAGGAAAGGATTGGGGTAAGAGGAAGGAGACTAAAGGGTACACTTAGGCCAGCAAGTCAATAGACAAGGGAGAAATGGTCAGAGTCACATGAGTGAAGTAAGACATGTTAGAGTGAGGATTTCCTGAAATGCCAGAGGAGACAATCACCAATCAAGATAGTGGAGAACCCTGGGTAGAAGTTTTTTAGATCAAAAAGACTATTGGAAAGAAGGAGCTATCTAGAGAATATGGATTATAATAAGATGAAGTCTTAATTGCACTAATACTGTTGCTGTGAATATTCCCATTTCAACAATGATATAAGTGACACAGATTAAGAGAAGTTTTAATCATGTGAATTAAAATTCCATACCTTTCAAACTTCCATTTAATTCTTCAGAGCCAAGAAGGCTCCTTCCAATCTTTTTTGGAGCAAGTAATTTCATCCTTGTATTTCCTTTGGATTTCAGAGCAACCAATCATTGGGATCCAATTGCTATCCTCTGTAGTCTCACTTCTTAATTTTTCCTTGGTGAGCAGAAATTCCTCTGGTTTATTCTTCTATACTCTCCTTTGCCTACTTGGGATATACCAGAGAAAGTCCTTAGCCATTAGGTGAATTAATTAATAACAAAGATTTACTGAGTATTACTGAGTATCCACAATGAATAAAATGATTGTTTAAACATATATTTAGCAAAAGTTAATATTGCTTATTGAATACTAAAAAAGAAGCGTATGACAGTGATGATGATCTTGCTAATATCCATAGGATTTAGATGTGGGACTTTAGAAGACATCTTGCATAACTCCTTTATTTCATGGTGGGAGAAAATGAAGCTTAAGGTTTTAAAATAATTTGTCTAAAGTAGTTCTGTAGTCCTAGGATTAAGATATGAAACCAGGTTCTCTTACACAAATCCAGTGTCTTTGCCCTGCTGCCCCGCCAATTTTTGTGAAGCCACAGTGTTATTCTTGTTTACCCTCCTTTTGGACACAAATTTATATCTAATGGAGGAGACATCCAAAATGACATATGGAGTCCTCTTACAGTGCTCCCTTGCATCATGTTTGACTCAGGCATGAAAGTTCAAGGATAATTTTAAACTTGGTGAATTAAGATGACAGCTCACCTTTAAGCTGCTTCCAAATTTTTTTTTATTTTTAAATATGAAGATATTGAGTTTTGTTTTCTGTGTGAGAATATAACAGAGAAAATTATGGCCTGGACTTTTTGTTTCATGTTGCTATGATCTTTGCTTTGTTGTTTGTCCATTGTCCTAGTTGTACCTGTGCTCCATAATGAAATTCAAAAGCTTAATCCCAGAGACATTTTTACTTTAGGGTGTGTAAGCTTATTTATTTGTTTCTTTTAATATTTTGATAATGATATAACTTTTTTTAAAACTAAGAATCATAGAGACTTTTAACTGACTTGAACTTATTACAGAAATTCTGAGCTGGGGGAATATGAACATAAACAGTTCGCATAAATGTGTATATATACACATATGTGTATTAAAAATGAATAGGCATATACATAGGCAGATATTTTTATTTTCAAAATACTTTCAAAGATAGTTTTCAACATTCATCCTTACAAAACCTTGTATTCCAAAGTTTCCCCTTCCCTTTTCTCCATCTCCTCCCCCAGACAACAAGTAATCCAAAAAATGTTAAACACGTGCAATTCTTCTATGCATATTTCCACATTTATCATACTGTACAACAAAAATCAGATCAAAAAGGAAAAAAATGAGAAAGAAAGAAAAAGAATCAGGCAAACAACAAGAAAAAATGAGGTGAAAATATTATGTTATGATCCATATTCAGTCCCCATAGTCCTCTCTCTGGATGCAGATGACTCTCTCTATCATGTCTATTGGAATTGGCTTGAATCACCTTGTTGGATAGCTATATTTCAATGTACTCTGTTTCCTCGGTAATTCTATATATTTAATTTTGTGCATTTAAAAAACTTCTGAGTAGTCTAGATATCACCAGAATGCCAAAGGGATTCGTGACATTAAAAAAGTTAAGAATTCCTTATTCTAGACTATAGAGAGATAAAATGAAAAAAGCAGGGCTTTTGTGTTTATTTTCATTTCTTATTTAAGTACGTCTTATTTAGCTTTCTGAGCTCAGAATTAAAACATTGTGCAAATAAAAACACACAACCCTCAATCTACAATTCTTTCACTCTACAATCTGAGGATTATGTATAACTTTACCTCACTTAAATCCAATTTACCTGAAACTCAAGGTATCACCTCATGATGTCATTGATTGTCTTCAGAAATGAAGGATGCACTACTCCAATAACAACAACTTGGATGAAATAATCAGGGAAGAAGTAAAAATCTCTCAGGCTCAGAATGAAACAAGCATCTATCAAGAATATCTGTACTCAAATCAACCAGTGTGAATTTCAATATATCAATTCAAATGATTGTAAAATTATGATAATATTGTACTTATGTGATGACCTTAAGGATACCCAAGTACTCTGTAACTAGTTATTTTTTATAATGGTCTTGGGAAACTGCAAAAAAAAATTAGTTTGGTTCTCAAGAAAATTGGCACTAAGACATATAAAAGATAAACCTATTTTTGCTTGTGTTTATCAATCAGGTTTTTAAAAATTAAGCGATGTGTTATGAATTGCACACAATAAGACTTGGTAAGTAGGTTGTCATTATTATCAATAACACAGATTTGGAAACATGGAGATTGAGTTTCTAGCTTATGAAACAATCTTTCCAAGGTTTTATGGTAAATCCACGATAGGAAGAAAATTAGGGTTATGTCTGAATACCAACACTGCTTGACCATCTCCAGCTGGTTATATAATTTGCTGATATTAGGAGACTATAATGTAAAAACAGTATCTAGCATTTATATAATGTAGCCCTATGAAGTAGATACTATTCTAATTCCCATTTTACAGGTTAGGAAACTGAGATTGACAAATTAAGTGATTTGTCCAAAGTAACACAGCTACTAAGTGTCTGAAGCACAACTTGAACTTAGATCTTCTTGACTTTGACCATTCCAACTAACTATCTCATCACAATCTTTCATTGGCAAAAAATTCACTTTCAATCAAAAGGAAAAATAATACATAAAGAAAATAGAAGAGTTGCTCAAGGGATATTTATTAGCCCTTGGCAAGTCTTATTCAACCTGCTGACACCATGTATTTTCTAAGTATGTCATTACTAGCCATAAATAATCAGGTAGTTATTAATACATTTTCAGTAAATTTCCTTTAGAATAAATATACAAAAACAAACAATTTAATGCATATTGTATTTATGCACATTCCAAAATTTACTAATTGATCTTACAACAACTAGATCATAGGAAGCCCAACCATCTTACACTCAAGGTAACTGAATGTCTAAACATTAAATAACTTACCTATATCTTACCATTATTAAGTATCCAAAGCAAAATTCAGACCTAAGTTTTCTAACTCCAAAAAAACCTCCCAAAAAAACAAAACAAAAAAACACTCTGTTTATTTTGTTGCATTGTTACATTTGACTTTTACTGTCAAAAGTAATATGATTATATGTTGGATAATGGCAAGTCATAGTATGACCTGTTTCTAATTTGCAAATTCATTACATTTTTCTCTAATTATCTTTATATTATCTTTAATCTGTGTAATGGTGTGGTAGTAATATGTGGAAGAGGAACAGTGATAGATTTGGAGTCATGAATCTTGACCCACACACTTGCTAGCTGTGTAATATTGGCAAGCTACTTAACATCTCAGAAATTTATTTGTCTTTGTTATATGGCATTAGTAAAACTCAAGCTTCATAATTTCACAGGGTTGTGAGGTCACTTTATAAATTTTGAAGTGTTGTATAAATGTGATTTTTTGCATTAATATCAGTTACACCCCATTAGAGAAAGAGGCCGGAACCCAATGTAAAGAGACCAAAGCAAAAGTTTAGGCACTTTGCATACTTTTAACATGAACTACAATTCTGATTTTTGGGAACTCAGGGAAGGGACCTAAACAAATACAAAATTAAGAGAAACAATGAAACTGTTTCATCCTGTGGTTGTTTTCATCTCTAGTCTTGAAAATGGGGGCTTAATTTTTAAAGGGAATGAGGGTGGTAGTAAGTGGGAGATTTCTTGGATTCATAATATGGTTTTTTGTGGTACCCGCTGAGAATTTCTCTGTCATTCCACAAGATTGTGAGGCTTATAGTTTTCTTACCATAGAGCTAGATTGTGGCTATCACCAATTGTTGCCTTTACTTAATCCTCAATAATAGCTATAATCTTGGGAAAAATATCATCTTTCCCTTTTCTATCTATGATTTTTTAAATGAAGTTTTAGATTTTAATGGAAGGTATTTTTTAGGACAGTCATTTATTAAACATTCTCCTTTATCCCCTTAGTACATTTTACCAATAATGTGCATTTATTGTTAAAGAAGTCAAATGTTTTCCCCAAGATTCCACAATGAGTTAACAATCAAGCTAGTAATAGAACTTTGGTTTGTTGATTGAAGTTTATTGCTCCTTTTTTCAACCTCAGCACCATGACATTTCTCCAAGGCTTTGCACAGAAGCCAACCACGAGATAAAGAATAACTCAGTGGCTTCTAGAGCAATAAGGCGAGTTAAATCATAGCTTTTATAGGAATGTTAGATTTAGAGTTGGAAAAGAGTTTATTGGATCCAACTTCTTCATTTTACAGATGGAGAAATTGAGGCACATGCATTTTTTTTTAGATTTTTGATAGCTAGTAAATAAATGTTTGAGTTGGGATTGGAACATGGGACTTCTGACTGTTAGTCCACTACCCTATTCATTATATTAAGTTAAATGGGACTTTAAAGAATGTTTAATCAAATCCTCTCATTTTGTAGAGGTGGAAACTGAAGCCCAGAGAAGTGATTTTCTAGAGTCGTATAGTTAGTAAGTGGCAGAAATTTATTTTGAACCAAAGCTCTCTGACTCCTAATTCATTACTTTTTCTACTACATCATTCTGAATGGCAGAAATAGAAACTATTTGAGTAGAGGAGAAGCATGGTTTAGTAAGTTTAGTAATGCCTTCCCTACTCACTATCACCTCTTAGAATGAGCATCATCCTTCAAGATTCTGCTCAAGTACCACTTACTTCAGAAGGCTTTTTCTGGAGCTATGAGTACTATACCTCCATGATTAACTTATATCTACTCTTTATCTTGTAGTGTATTCTTATTTTTCTTTATATCTTCAGCACTTAGGACAGGTTGTGATTTGTTTGTTTAATTGGAAAGAGTGAGACATGGAGGCAGAGGACCTGGCCTGAATTCTAGTTTCATTTGTCACCTGTGTGACTTTAAGCAAAGTCACAACTTCTCTTTACCCTAATGTCTACATTTTCCTCATTTGTAAAGAAAAGAATTGGGTTAAAGAACATCTAAGGCCCAATTAAATTCCAAATCTATTTTATAATAAGAGAAGATAGGATAGGATGGTAGAATAGGATGAATAAGTTAGGTTGTATTGGTATGAGATAGAATGGAATCGGATAAGATAGGATAAAATAAGATAGGGTTGAGTGAGACGGTATGAAATAGGATGGCATAGGTTGCAGTGGAATGGGATGGGATGAAATAAGTGAAGTTACATTGAGAGGGGATGAGATAGGATAAAGTAGAATAGGACAAGGCATAATAGATTATAGTATGACCTGTACGTCAAAGGGTGAATATTTACTTCTTATGGCATATTTACAAGTACTAGCAAAACAAAAGTAGTTAATTATTCAATTATTGCAATTAAAAAAAAGGCCAAGTCTCAGGAATTGAGTAGTTAGCTATTTAGTCACCAAGCACATATTAAATGCTTACCATGTACCAAGGACTATGCTAAGTGCTAAAAATATAAATACAAGCAAAAAGAAAGGCATGCTCTGCCCTTAAGAGGATTCCAATACGGGAAGATAGTGCATGAAGAGAAGTGGAAGAGAAGTGAAGTAAGGTTCTTGGGGTAAGTCTGGTGAGAAATGCAAAATGTATCAGGGCAAAAAGCTGAGTCCAAACTCATAGAGTATATTCATGATCTGCACTTAAAAGCCTGTTAGAGATAAATTGCATAAAAAGGCAAAGCTTCCTGTGTGTGTGTGTGTGTGTGTGTGTGTGTGTGTGTGTGTGAGGGAGACTGTTAACCAGGCTGTAATCAGGTCTTGTACTGATACCTTTGGCAGTAGTCTGATTTTTATGTAGTATGAGGATAGGTAAAATGAACTGGTGATTTTAATCTAGAGAAGAATCAGGGGATACGAAAGCTGCTTCCATATATTTGAAGGGCTATCATATGGCAGTGATATCAGTTTTGTTCTGCTTGACATCAGGGTGAAGAATTAGGAATGAACGATGCAGAGACAAATTCAGGCTTGATATAAGAATTTCCTTAAAAAATATAGCCAACAAAAGTGAAATGGGTTACTTAGTGAACCCAGTAAGTTCTTACTTATTGAAGGTTTTAAAACAGAGAGAAAATAGATCAAGATTTCTTAAACTTTTTATATTTGCAACCCTTTTTGCCCAAGAAATTTTTATGCAATTCTGAATATATATATATATATATATACATATATATATAATAGCTATACAAACTAAATATTTATTAATAATAAATCATAATTATGTTACTTCACATTCAATTATGTGATCTACAATTTAAGGAACTTTGAGATAGATGATTATTTGTAGAAGTTAGTCTAAATGACCACTGAGGCATCTTCAAATTTCAAAGTTCTATAAAGCTGATTTTGAGATATTTACTTGAAACCCATTAGACTGAAAGCTCTTTGAAAGCAGGAACTGTCTTTGGCTTTTCTTTGGATCCCTAGCATTTAGCTTGGTGCCTGGCACCTAACAGGTACTTAGTAAATATTTATTGACTGATAATTTTATGGAAACTCTTAAAGTGTTTTGGGCCTCCCCTGGTTCTCTTGATAATGTAGATAACAGTGGAGCATGTGGATAATCTATCACTGTTACCTTGTTGTTGCTATGGGTCATTTATTTCAATAACATTCTTTATACCATTTTTGTATGTATCCTATTTATACAACTACCTCATGATTCTCAATTGTACTTTGGGTGATATTCAATTTCAATTCTTTGAGGCAGAAGCATTCTATGACTCAAGACTATACATCATCAGAAGAATATTGATGTTTATAGAAATGGGACTTTGTTTCAGAGAGAAACTTGGGGTCATTAAAATAACTGGGAAGTTTTCCAAAAGCAAGCCAGCCTGCTTTCCTCCTACTTCATTCTGGGTCTAATTCAAAATCTATTTTTAGTGTCAGTCCAAGATATGCACTGATAAAAAATCTCTATATATTATCTATCTAAATCCATATAATACTTTGTATAATTAAAATTCTTCATTTGTTTTTTTTTCTATGTGATTTAGTAGGTCAACCTTTTCTGATCAATAATTAAATTTATTCAGAAAGTTCTACTATTTATCCATGTATATATGCTATATGTATATACATACTTGTGTATGTATAAAACACATAATATATACACATTTAAATAGACATATAGATATATACATGCCTCTATGAAAAGACACACACACACATATAATGTTTGATGCAGTCAAAATGATGTTATCTGCAAGCATCTAGTTATCTGCAAGCACTCATCACATATTCTCACTCTTCCAAATTTGAACTTTGCACTGGATATCCTCCATGTTAATGATTAATGTCTTTGGTGAACATATGTCCCCTTGTTTGTATTTTGCTTGATATGAATAATCAAAGAATCACTGAACACAGTTATCTCTCTTGTCAGGAATATTTCTTTTTTTTCTCCCTAGGAATATGGTGTGATTTTGAGATATGAATATTAAATAAGCACAGTATAAGTTTGTATTTTCCATGCTTTTTAATTAGTAATTGTGTAGCTTTTCTCTTCTAAAACCCCCATCAAGAAAAGCCTTGATGCATATGTAACATCATAGAGCTGGAAGGGTAAAGGGGTGTGGGAAAATTGAGCTTCTACCATTTACTTTCTTTTATAATAACATAACATGACACCTTTTCATATCATTTTTGTACTTTAATTTACCCCCTTACCTTGAGAATCAGTTCTTCAATGGCCCTGTAATTGGACTTATTCTCCACATAACTGATTTCATCAGTACTTCCACTTCACTCAGAAGTCTGGAACTATGATGATAGAGTCTAAATGTGTTGACTCTACTGTCTTTGAGGGTAAAGAGAATATGTTATAAAAATCTTTACAGATCTTTACCATTTTTTCATCTGTTTGTTGTCCTCTTTCCAGTTTCATCATTTAAATGCTCCTGGGATACCTTTCTTAGTTCAGGCTCTTGCCAAGCCTTTTTAAAACTTATTTTCATTTCCTCTGCTTCTTGCCATTTTATGAGGTGGTGATGCTCATAATCTTCCACCAACCCTCTCCATAAGACTTTACAAATGAGTTTATATTCTAAACCAGTATTACTCTTGGCTGCCATATCTCTGTACTTGGCAAGGAGATCTAGTCTTTACTAGCTGAAGCAATTTCTAGGCTCTTTTGGTCTATTCACTAACAATTAACATACATCAATTAAAATTCTGTATGAAATTGTTATAATCATTTGCTTTGCTCCATTCATTTTTCATATTTCAGCACCAATAATTTGTATAACATTGTTAATATTAGAGATGTCTTAAATGAGCACTACATTTTTCTTTTTTTTTTAAAAATTCTCTTGTTTTTGTATTAATTTTGATTTTTTCTCTAGCAAATCAGTGATCTACCTATATTGTTTCTGTAATAACTCTCATATTACTACTATCTTAGTGTGTGTGTGTGTGTGTGCGCGCACGCGCGCATGCAACTGGTGCTCAAGAGGCAATGTGTTGAATAGACCCTAGCTTCTTAAACTGTGGTTCACAACTCCATATAGTATCTTATAACTGAATATGGGGCTCATAAAATTGTGATTTATGATCAGTAAATGTTTGATTTGTTTACCTATTTATATATCTATATACCCAAGGTCATGAGGAGACAAAGTTTTAAGAAGCCCTATTATAGAGACCTGGTTTTGAAGCCAATTCCAATTGAATCTGATACGTATAGATTATGTGATGATGGACAGGTCACTAAATCTCTCAGTTTCCTCATATGTAAAAGTAGAGGTATGGACCAGATCTGTAAGGTTTCTTCTCTATGTAAATCTATTTTATATGATATAATCTTTCATTGATCTAGGTAGAAAGCACATTGGTCAAGAAAATTTGTCACTGGAAGCTTCTTATAGCAATGAAAATCACCTTTTTTATTTAGTATTCACCATGTCCAAGATCTCCTAGATCTTTTTTTTTTGAAGAAAGTATTCATGACAAATCCATGTGAAGACTCTGTAGTCTACACATTTTTGAACTCTGTCATTCCTTACTCCAGAAATAAATTTGTCAATTTATTTTATTTGCTGTCATCTTCTGTGCCTGTCTTTGTAATAATCATTATATCAAACATGTTGATTTAATTGGAAAGTTTCTATCAAGTCCTTTGCTTACATTAATCAGCTGTTAGCAAGTTGCAAATATTTTATGTCGTTTTAATCAATCTATGGCAATGACTAAGCATTTGTTAAATGTCTAATATGTCCAGTACTGAAAGCAATGAAAAATGAAGCAGCCTTTGCCCTCAGGAAGCTTACATTCTATTTTTAGAGACATTACATACATAAGTAATTATATGCAGAATATATTCACAAGGAATACAAGCCAACTTTGAGAAAGAAAGAGAGGTGGCACTAGGAGTACATATGGTGACAATCAGGAAAGACTCCATGGTGAAAGCAGTGCGTCATCTTTTAACACATAACAGGAACTTCTATAAAATAATATTACTTGTTACTTTTAGATGCCCTGTCAAACAACTTCTTTATTGCCTCTCTAAAGGGGCATTCTCTTTGAAGAAACTGAAACTTTCTTTTATCTTCTGGTTTTATTTAGAACAAGATTGTCAAGATTTATATGATTCTTCTATTCCTATAGTGGTGTGTTCACTGGACAAATATCTCATATGTAAAATACCAAAAGCCAGTAACATTTGCAGTTTCTAAAAGTTGTGTGAACCTTAACACTTTTCCCCCTCTTTCTACCAATCTGTTACCATTGCTACAGAAACAAGAGAGAGCCAAAGAAGGCTGAGGGTTGCCAAAGAATCTGTTACAAAGGGGTTGGCTTTCCAGTGATGAGCTTCTACAACCAGCTAGAAAAGTGGATATGATCCGGCACTGGGCCTGGAATAGCAAACCTTAAAAATCTAAACCTTAAACTTATGTTCTTTGGAAGTCTAGGCAGAAGATGGAAGAACATTTGCTGAGCATATTAGAATAAGGATTCTTTTTGGACTATGAGTTGTATTGTAAGGTTGATAAGATCCCTTACAACTCTCAAGTGCTAAGAGTCTATGATTCTTTCTTATCAGTAATGCACTGCTTCACTGAATATCTTTTTCATTTAATATAAATGTGTTATACATTCACTGATTTTTCACATCAAATTTTGAAAGTTTAAAAGCATTATAATTCACTAATGACATGATAGAAAATATGCATCTTGCTTAAAACAAGCAAAACATTCATTCAGATCAAATAAGTGCAAACTAATTATTTTAAAGTATCACAGAAAGTTATTAAAGGAAACCATTTGAAATTGACAAGTTAAGAGAAAACAGACTATCAGAAGCTCTGATAAAACCCAAAAAGAAAAGGAGAAGGCTTTTAAAAAGGAGACATAGTGAAATAAAATTTCCCCTTGTAATATTAAGAATTAGACCCATATAGGACCAGTAGCAACACAGACTTTTGGTAGTTGTATTTTCCCAGCATGGAAAGAAGTTCATGACTGATAACTTTTCCTTGGTAAAGACAGGGTATGTATCATTGGTTGTGACATATTACATTGAGATTAGAAAATGTGTAATGTCATGTAAAATTAATTCAAGAGGAAATAAGGTATAATAAACTATAAGACATTGACTTGACACTTTTTCCCCCCCTGAGGCTGGGGTTAAGTGACTTGCCCAGGGTCACACAGCTAGGAAATGTTAAGTGTCTGAGACCAGATTTGAACTTGGGTCCTCCTGAATTCAAGGCTGGTGCTCTATCCACAGAGCCACCTAGCTGCCCCAACTTGACACTTTTAATAGCTATGTTCTTGTTTTTTTTTTTTTTTTTAACAGTATATGTATAACTCAATAAAAGAACATATAAAGGGCATGTCAAAGCTCTTTTTCTGATGCTCAATATGTTTAAAAGTGAGCACATGAAAACACAAAAAATACTTCAATTATTTTTTGACAGTGTGTGAATAAACAGAGGAATGGTGACTATTCTCAATCTAAGAACTATAAATTTATGACAAAATATTTCATTATATCAATGGTATAGTTTATTTTATTCATTAGTTGTTACTGTTTCATCTCATCTTAGTCCTTTGACAAGTAATACTCTCTGGCTATTTTCAATAGTTAATTCGTAATTGAAATGAAAATTGGAGTCTTGATATCTTTTCATCTCACCTCCCGCTCCCAATTTTTGTCGGGGCATTTAATAAACTTATAAGATATTCGTTTTCTGAAAATATGCTTAATTAAAAGCTCCTCTGTGTCTTCTATAACTTAAAGTGGTGTGTGTGTGTGTGTGTGTGTGTATGTAGGAGTAGGTCTTAAATGTACTTAATCCAGAGTACCAAGATAACAAAAAGTCATTAAGGAAAACCATTTGAATTTGATAAATTAAGAGAAAACAGATTATCAGAAGCTCTGCTAAATACTAAAAGGAAAAGGAGAAGGTTTTTAAAAAAGGAGACCTAGTAAAATAATTTTTCCCCTGTAATATTACGAATTAGACCTATATTGGAACAGTAGCTACACAGACTTTTGGTAGTTGTATTTTCCCAGCATGGAAAGAAGTTGAATCTTCATGAAATGTTAACTAGAAGAAAAGACTAGAAGAAAAAGTTCCAACATTTCAACCAGTTTCTCTGCAGAAATTTTTTGAATTTCCAGAAATCCATCTTTTAGAATATATTTCTCATGGTTCATACTCTTTCTGGGTTGATCTTGAACTTAAGCAGTAAAACTACAATTATCAGAAGCCCATGCAGTTGATGATAAAGGTATGAATAGAATGTAAGAGTTATTTTTATATTACTGCCTTTGTTGGGGAGATTACCAAGGGTAGCCATCATTGCATAATCTAAGTTATACTAAAGCCCTTTCTGGGAAATGGGCAACAACACAGCCTGGAACAGGATAGAATCTATATATGTGACCAGAATAAAATTAATTGTTACCCAATTAAATACAGTAATGTAATCCCAAGGTGGATTGCCTCTGTCTTGAACACACATATACATACAAGCAGAGAGGATTATAATGCTATATTTTTGAAAGGGACATGAAGCTCTGTACTTTACAGTCTTTAATAAAAACTTAAATGTTGTCATTTTAAAAGCCTAAACTTTTATGTTTGCATAAGGCTTTATGTTAATTTTCAAACCATGGAAAGAAACTTTGGCCTCCTCATTCTTTCTCTGTCTGTCTCTGTTTCTGTCTCTGCCTTTCTCTTTCTGTCTCCCTGTCTCTCTGTCTCTGTCTCTGTCTCTCTCTCTCTCTCTGAGTGTTACCATGCAATCATACCACTTGGAAGGATAACACTTTTTAAAATTCTGCTGGGGTCCTAAGAAGTCCAGTTGATTTTTTTGGCATGGTGGTATTAAAATGCCAGACATCAATTTTTATCTCCATGTAAAGGAATCTGTGCACCAAAAGGCCATGCTCAATCCCCTTTCATAGAATTTTTGAAAGCGAGAATTATAGGCACTTGAGAGAATGAGCCCTATTCCTTTTAATATATTCCCTTGAGGTTCATCAGAAGATGACAGGAGTTCACCCAGAAACACTAAAACTGCCCAGTGGAATGTAGCACCAACACTACTCTTTTTTTCTCCCCCTTTCACCCACAAGCAAGCCTCCAGTGGGATGGGGTGGGATAGCTGGAGCAGAGTCTACATTCGGCACATATTATGTAATACCCCCCATTAGACTGCAGATGTGTGAACTAGTTTAAAACTTTTATTAGGGCTTTTATTAGACTTTGATACAGTCCCAAACTCTTTACAGTTGCCAATTTAGTCAGTTGCTCACAAGTTATAACAAATTAGGAATACCTAATGCTTAAGCTATTCTTATACTTTGGGGGCAAAATCCCAAGCAAATCATATTCTAGGATCCTGTGAATCTAGCCTACCTACTCCAGGTCTCAAACTTATGAGCACAGTGCCATTTCAGCCAGTTTCTTTATGACTTTGCAATAATAGTGCAGTTCAATTCCTTCAAGCCTATAAAAAACAGAATCCTTTATCATTTTCTGCTTGGCTGTGGAATGTTGCTTTCTCTGGGCTTTGATAGCACTCCAAAGTAATTTCTTCTCCTTTATTGCACTTATTCCTTAGGTAACCTTAATGTTTCTGAAAGGTGCCAGGTAGACATCCCTGAAGGCTGACGTCTCTTATTTATCTCTCGAATAGGTACTACTGAGAGAGAAGAAAAGTAACTCCACTGCTGTCATTCACAGAGCACTAGGTCACCAGCAGGGGGCATGAAGAGGCTGAATCATGGCAAGTAGAAGAAGGGGGATAGCCAAAATGAGTTTGAGATGCAAGTATTTCCCATACTGAGGGCCATTGGTGTTATTATTGTTGGTGTTGTTCTTTATCCTTTGTTCTGGAAGAGGATCATGACATCAGAGAAGTGATGCCATGACATACAAGTGAGCTAGATTTAAGGGAGGGAAGGGTGTGCAAAGTCACCAGTCTCACTTCTTCTTCTGGAGCCATGTGGGTCTAGTGGCAAGCTACATATCAGGATGCCTGAAGATGGTCTTAGATGCAGTAGGAGACCTTGATCAAGATTTTTTTAAATCAGGTCTCAGTTTGATTGAGGCAATGTCCAATCAGCCATTGGTGCAGTTTCAGTGAGAAAGAATTAGTTCATACTAGCTTGTCTATGTTCAGCAGAGAATAATAGTCTGTCCTAAATTGAGCAAATGAGCACAAAAAACTAAATTCTTACTCTTCATTGGAGCTCTTTAAATAAAAGATGGATGATGATTTGTTGATTATGTTAGAATAAGGATTTATTGTGGGTTATGAATTAGGTTAGAAGGTTCATAAGGTTCATTAGAACTCACATTCTATGATCCTGTGATCTCTTTCTTTTTGATCATGATTTTCTTTTCACTGAACATCTTCCATTCTGCATATACTCTTTACATTTGTGTTAATTCATCCTTCCAGTATTAAATCAGTATCTATGTAATAATAGTCTAAATAAAGAATTGTGAAGGATAGGAAGAATGTAGGATGTGATCAGAAAATGTATGATTAAGAAAAAAAATAAATCATAACATAAGAAAAACATAAGAAAAAATACTTTTTTAAAAAATAAGTTTTTATAGTTATCAAACTGTGCATACCCTTTGATCCAGCAATGTTTCTACTGGGCTTATATCCCAAAGGAGAGATAGGGACCCATATGTGCAAAAATGTTTGTGGCAGCCCTCTTTGTAGTGTCCAGAAACTGGAAACTGAGTGGATGCCCATCAATTGAAGACTGGCTGAATAACTTATAAATGTTATGGAATATTATTGTTCTATAAGAAATGACCAACAGGATGATGTCAGAGAGGCCTGGAAAGACCTACATGAACTGATGCTAAGTGAAATGAGCAGAACCAGGAGATCATTATACACAGATACAACAAGATTATACTATGATCAATTCTGATGGACATGATTCTCTTCAACAATGAGAGGATTCAAATAAGTTCTAATTGTTCAGTAATGAAGAGAACCATCTACACCCAGAGAGAGGACTGTGGGAACTGAGTGTGGATAACAACATATTATTTTAGTTCTTTTTTGTTGTTGTTTGCCTGCATTTTATTTTGCTTCTCTCTCTCTCTTTTAAACTGGTTTGATTTGATTTTTCTTGTGTGGGATGATGATTGTATAAATATGTATGCATATATTTGAGTTAGCATATATTTCTATTATGTGTTTTTTTCCCTGAGGCATTTGGGGATAACTGACTTACCCAGGGTCATATAGCTAGGAAGTGTTAAGTGTCTGAGGTCAGATTTGAACTCAGGTCCTCCTTACTTCAGGGCTGATGCTCTATCCATTGTACCACCTAGCTGTCCTTCTACCATGTTTAACATATATTGGACTACTTGCCATCTAGGGGAGAATATGGGGAATGAGGGGGGAAATTGCAACACAAGATTTTGCAAGAACTAATGTTGGAGAATTGTCCATGCATATGTTTTGAAAAATAAAAAGTTTTGATAAAGAAAAAATTAAAAAAAAATAAAAATAAAATTTAAATAAGTTTTTAATTGATGTCTTTTTTATATTATTATAATTCCCCCCCATTCTTCCCTTTTTGCCCTCAAGAATCGTTTCAATTAACAAATAGAATTTTTAAGACAAAAAAGTGAAAAATAAGAGGAGAAATCCAGTATAACAAATCAAAACATAAAAAAATCTAAAAATGTGCAATGTGCAAAACTTAAACTTATAGACCTCTACTTATCCAAAGGCAGGATTAGGATGGGAATATTTTTTCACATGTCTTTTTTCCAGCCATGCTTGATATTTAAAATTTCAACTTTCAGTTTTGATTTTTTATGTGTAAGGCAGTCCTTTCCATTTACATTGCAGTTGTAGGCATTGTGATGAGGTTCGGGACTGGTACCAAATGTTGGGGATTAGTATGAAATGTTGAGATTGGGACCCAAATGATGGGGATGGATAGCAATTTACATATGAAGAATTCACAGTGACATTTTTCTGGCCAAAAGTTATCTTTATTTATGAGAAGATATTATGGACAAAATGAAGAGGTAAAATAGACACTTTATTTTATTTATAGAAAATACATTTGGGAGAGCACATAGTTAGCAAGTAAAGGTGTTATGGGCCAGAACTGAACTATGTACTTGAAAAAGATTCTTACAAGGTGCTAACTCAGTGTAATTGATAAGACAATGGTTATAGAATTTAGCATGGGATTAATAGTTCTCTAGTTCAGTATGATTGATTTAATCTTACTACAAATAATGGTTCCCTAGTGATATAATGATTGTCTTATATTCAGTATACTGTAAATGATCTAATTGTAATAGAGCATATAAGCTGGACAAACTCAGCCAGGGTCAGAGCCAGAGAAGACAGAGGACTGGAGGTGAGAGCTCAAGCTCTTGGAGCCAAGGAGAAAGATTCATTCCACCTTTGATCAGGCTCCTGGTGGCTCTCCTTCTTCCTGCACTTTGGGAGAGAGGGACTCAGAGACATTCACTCCATCTCACACCACTGTGGTGGCTGGCCTCCTGCATCTCTTTATTGAGATCAAGCTAGCCTGGACTCCAGGCAAGAAGAAAATAAAGGATTTTGTCTTTTAAAACCTGGCTATTCTTGTGGTGATTACTCTACGAAATGGAGGCTGCTCCAAGACCTCCAGAAAATCAACCAGAACATTACATTTTGGTACCCAATGTGGGGCTAAGGATTTACACTCAGAAGTCCAGACTGACAAGATCCTGAGTTCAGTGGAAAAGTCTCTGTAACCCAGAAATTAGCATGAGTACAAAAACAGACAAGAAGGAAACTTTGTTAAGGGCTAAGTAGTGTTAACAGCTGAAATAGAACAAATGTTTAGAAAGGAACCTTTTCCACCTCAAGAAAAATGTGCAGAAAGCATAATTAAACTCATAAAAAAACAAGACTTGATTGTACGTTGGAAGCAGATCATTGAACTTTTAGAAACATTATAGTACTCATCTCCTTTGTTCTCTAAGGAAGAAGAATTAGATTCAGACAAGTGGAAACTAGTAGGAGAACAACTAATAGAATATTACAATGATCATAGTCCTGTTTCAATTCCCAAAGAAACATTCTATACATAAAACTTAATACAATTGGCTGTAGGAAATTACACAAGTTATAGAATAAGGAAAAAGAAGAAAGAACAGGAAGTGGAGGATACTGACCAACTAGGTGAAAAGGATGAAGAATTAGACAAGAAAGGAGTTAAGTACAATTCTGATGAAATTAAGGAATGGGGTGCTTCACAGGAGAAACCATTAGGGAATTCACCATCCCCTGGCCTATCTCCCTCAATTAACTCTTCATGGGTGGAAAGAGGAGGAAGGAGGGAGGGGCAGTGACACAATCAGCACCGCCTATAAAGCAGTCTATGACAAGATTACAAAAGGCACTAAAGCTAAAAAAGTAAGGACAGGATATATCTTTATTATACTTGCTCGACCTATCCATGAGCACTTCATATTTTTCCTATTGCTTCCACTTTATTTGTGTGGAATGTGTTTTGTAGTTTTGCTTGTATAGTTCCTAACTTTCCCTTGGCAGATAAATTCCCAAATATTTTATATTACCAAAAGTTATTTTAAATGGAATTTTTCTTTCTATCTCTTGCTGTTGGATTTTGTTAGTGATACATACGAATGCTGATGATTTGTGTGGATTTATTCTGTATCCTGCAACTTTGATGATAATTATCTGTAATCTCTTTGCTAATATTTTATTTAAGATTTTTGCATCAATATTCATCAGGGAGATTGGTCTATAATTTTCTTTCTCTGTTTTCGTCCTACCTGGTTTAGGTATCAGTACCATGTCCGTGTCATAAAAGGAATTTGGTAGGAGTCCTTCATTCCCTATTTTTTCAAATAGTTTATATAGTATTGGAGTTAATTGTTCTTTAAATGTTTGGTAGAATTCACATGTAAATCCATCTGGTTCTGGGGATTTTTTCTTAGGGAGTTGATTAATAGTTCTATTTCTTTTTCTAAAATGGGACTATTTAAGTAATTTATTTCCTTTTCTGTTAATCTGGACAATCTATATTTTTGTAGATATTCTTCTATTTCACTTAGGCTGTCAAATTTATTGACATGAAATTGGGCAAAGTAACTCCTGATAATTGTTCTAGTTTCTTCTTCATTCTTAGATACTTCTCCCTTATCATTTTTGAGACTATTTGATTTTCCTCTTTCCTTTTTCTAATCAAATTATCTAAAGGTTTATCTATTTTGTTGGTTTTTCATAAAACCAACTCTTAGTTTTATTTATTAATTCAATAGCTTTTTAAGTTTCATTTTTATAGATCTCTCTTTTTATTTTTAGAACTTCAATTTTGGTACTTGATTGGGGGTTTTTAATTTGCTCTTTTTCTAGCTTTTTTAGTTGCAAGCCCAATTTATTGATTTTCTTTCTCTATTTAATGCAAGTAAGCATGTAGAGATATAAAATTTCCCCTTATTACTGCTTGGGTACATCCCACAAATTTTGGTATGTTGTCTCATTATTGTCATTCTCTTGGATGAAATTATTGATTGTGCCTATGATTTGCATGGGTGCATGCATTCTTTAAGATTAGATTATTTAGTTTCCAATTTCTTTTTTGTTTATTTTCCCCTGGCCCTTTATTGAATGTAATTTTTATTGCATCATGATCTGAGAAAAATGCATTTCCTATTTCTGCCTTTCTGCATTTGATTTTGAGGTCTTTATGTCCTAATATATGGTCAATATTTGTAAAGGTTCTATGAACTGCCAAGACTTTCACAGGTATGGACTATAAGACTGAGCTGATCTCCATCAGTGCCCTTTACTGTTTGACTCAGTGAGTATTATTGTCTTATCAGTACCTCTGGCTTTCTCTGCCTATCTCACCTAATTACCAAGGACCTCTTCAATTGCATACATTATTTTTCTGGTTCTGCTTACTTTACTCTTCACTAGTTTATGTAGATCTTTCCATATTTCTCATATTAATCACATACACAATTTCTTTCAGCAAAATAGTATTTTGTTATCATATTATATATTTTAGCCAATCACCAATCAATGAGCATCTATTTTGTTTTCAATTCTTTTTTTATTAAAGCTTTCTATTTACAAAGCATATGCATGGGTAATTTTTCCAACATTGACCCTTGCATAAATATTTGTTCCATATTTTCCTCTCCTTCCCCCCACCCCTCCCCTAGCTGGTAGGTAGTCCACTACATGTTAAATATGTTGAAATACATGTTAGACCCAATATATGTATACATATTTATACAGTTATCTAACAAGATAACTTATATCAAGAAGGAAGAAAAAGAAAAACTGAGAAAGAAAACAAAATGCAAGCAAATAACAACAAAGAGAGTGAGAATGCTATGTTGTGTTCCATACTCTGTTCCCATGATTCTTTCTCTGGGTGTAGATGACTCTTCATCATTTTACAAATGGAATCATCTCAAATGTGGAAGAGAGCAATGTCCATCAGAACATATCATTGTATAGTCTTGTTGCTGTGCATTATGATCTCCTGGTTCTGCTCATTTCACTTAGCATCAGTTTATGCAGGTCTCTCCAAGCCTCTCTGAAATTATCCTGCTGCTTGTTTCTTACAGAACAATAGTATACCATAGCATTCATATACCATAATTTATTCAGCCATTTTCCAACTGATGGGCATCCATTCAGTTTTCAGTTTCTTGCCACTACAAAGAGGGCTGACACAAACATTTTTGCACATGTGGATCCCTTTCCTTCCTTTAAGATCTCTTTGAGATATAAGCCCAGAAGAAACACTCCTGGATCAAAGGTTATGCACAGTTTGATAACTTTTTGAGCATAGTTCCCAACTCCTCTCCAGAATGGTTGGATCCATTCACAGTTCCACCAACAATGTATCAGTGTCCCAGTTTTCCTACATTCCCTCCTACATTCGTCATTATCTTTTCCTGTCATCTTAGCCAATCTGAGAGGTGTATAGTGGTATCTCACAGTTGTCTTAATTTGCATTTCTCTGATCAATATGATTTGGAGCACCTTTTCATGTGGCTACAAATAGTTTCTATTTTTTCATCTGAAAATTGTCTGTTCATATCCTGTGACCATTTATAAATTGGAGAATGACTTGAACTATTATAAATTTGAGTCAATTCTCTTTATATTTTAGAAATGAAGCTTTTATAAGATCTTTGGATGTAAAAATATTTTCCCAGTTTATTGCTTCCCTTCTAATCTTGTCTGTATTCTTTTTGTTTGTACAAAAAACTTTTTAATAATAATAATTTAATAATAATCATCAAATAATAATCAAAGCTATTTATTTTATGATCAATAATGATCTCTAGTTTTTCTTTGTCACAAATTCCTTCCTCTTCCATAAATCTGAGAGGTAAACTGTCTTATGTTCTTCTATTTGTTTATAATATCATTTTTTTATGTCTAGATCATGAACCCATTTAGACCTTATCTTGGTAAATACTGTTAGGTGTGGGTCTATGCCTACTTTTTGCCATACTAGTTTCCAGTTTTCCCAGCAGTTTTTGTCAAATAATGAATTCTTAGCCCCCAAACTGGGGCCTTTGGGTTTGTCAATTACTAGATTGTTAAAGCCATTAGTTATTTTGTTCTGTGAATCTAACCTATTACACTGATCAGTTTCTCTATTTCTTAGCTAGTACCAAATGGTTTTGATGATTGCTGCTTTATAATATAGTTTTATATGGTACAGCTAGGCCACGCTCATTTGCCTTTCTCTTCATTAATTTCTTTGAAATTCTTGCCTTTTTATTCTTGCAGGTGAATTTTGTTATTATTTTTTCTAGTTCACTAAAATAATTTCTTGAGAATGTGATTGGTATAGCACTAAATAAATAGATTAGATGCTACACCACTTGGTATATATATGTTTAATATTGATATTGCTTCATTATCTATGGTACCTTTTAGCAAGATATAGTTTCCTTTCTTATCTCTTTTAATTATATCAATTTTTGCTTTTGCTTGATCTGCTTTTTACTTCACCTGAAGCATAATAGATTCTGCTCCAGCCTTTTATCTTTACTCTGTATATATTGCTCTGCTTTAAATGTGTTTCTTGTAAACACCATATTATAGGATTCTTGCCTTTTAATACATCCTGCTATTGGCTTATTTTTTATGGGAGAGTTCACTCTATTCACATTTACAGTTAAAACTACTGATTCTGTATTTCCTGCCATATTATTAACCCCAAATTATACTTTTCTCTTTCCTTTTCCCCTTTCCCTCCTCCCTAGTATTTTACTTATGAGCACTACTTGTCTCAAGCAGTCCTTCCCCTTTAGAGACCCTCCCCTTTCTTATAATACCTTTCCCCTACTATTTAGCTTACCCCTTCCTGTAGTGTTCTCTTCTCTAAAATACAATGTTCTCTGGGTGCAGGTTTCTTGGAGGGCTTCTGGAGGCTGCCTTAGTTTCAATTCAGTTCAATAATCTCAAATGCAGCCAGGAGTTAAGTCCAGATAACCTTCAAAGTCTTGTCTCTTTTTCTGGGCCTAGTTAGGTTTCTTAGAGGACTATCTCTCTCCTTGGTTCCAAGAGCTCTCCGGAATGTCTCCAGCCAGTACACAGTACACAGGTGGAAGTTCGAATGAATCTTGACTCCTCCTCCCAGAGAATGGGTTTATGGGTTTCTGACTTGTGAATCTCCCAGAAGTCCAAGAGTGGGCTTGTCCTTTAGTGGGCTTGTGAGTCTCGTCCTGAGAGCTTCTTTCTTATAGTTCTGCCCCACTTGTAAATCTCCTCAACTTGTGAATCTCCTCCTTATATATGCTCTTTAAAGGTGTGAACTCCTTTAAAGGTGTGAACTAAGTACATTAGCATCTTGTTTCAAATTCTGGCCCATAAAACCTTCCCTTTTCCCCTTTTCCTTCCCACTTTTCTATAAGATGAGAGATGTTTCTCAGTGAAATCAAATATATTTAATATTCTTTCTTTGGGCCAAATCTGATGAGAGTAAGATTCACACAATATTTGTCACCTTCCCTTCTTTCCCTCAATTATAATGTTTTCTTTGCCTCTTTCTGAGATGTAATTTCCCTCATTTTACCTCCACTTTCCCCCTTTTTTCTGTTACAATCCCCTTTCCATCTCTAGTTTCTTTTTTATAACAGTAAAATCAGATTATATAATTTTGAAATATGTTCTTATATTAAAATGATTGATAGAAATAAATACCAATATAATGGTCACACTGTCAAAACTCTCAAATAATCAAATAATTAACTTACATTAAAAATCCATTTCCAGCAATTTTCAGAAGTTAAATTCATTTTCAAAATTTGGGTTTGTATTACATATATATTTTTAAGATATTATATTCATGATAGTTGTATTTGTTTTGGCAAGTATATAATCAGTTATTTTTCATAATATTGTTATTTTAAATACTCTAAAATATATTGAATAATATGACTGACAGTGTAGTTTCCCTATTTTTCTCTATTGATTAAATACATTTTGACTTTAACTTTGTTTGAAATCATGATTACTCTTGACCTTTATTTTATGTTTGCATGTAAATCTAATTTTTATAACATTTTCTGAAAGCAACATATTGTTTAATTCAAAATTTTAATCTATTAGTTTCCATTTTATGAATAAATTCATTCCATTCACATTCAAAGCCATAATTATTTGTATATTTTCCTTCCTATTTTTCCTCACTGTCTTTCTCATCTTATTTACCCTCTTCCTTTTCATTACTCTGATTCACTTTTATATTCTCCTTTGCCTTCCTATTCTTTAACCTATCTGTCCCTCCAAGAATCCTTCCCTTATTCTCTCCCCATATTGTATCCCATACCCCTCTTCTTTTTTCTTAACTTAGAAGACTTTTATACCCTTCTTGATATATATGCTTTACTCCTTTTTACCCATTCTTGATGAGAATAAAATTTCAGCACTAACTACTCTTTTCCAATTCACTTCTGTATTATGCCATCATATTCAGCTCAGCCTAAGCCTTTTTTCCAAATCACTCAAATAAAAATGACAGTCATAAATACTCATAGTATTATATATATAAGAAGGAAACAATTTGACCTCAATAAGGCCTTAATATTTATATTTCTCCTGAATGTGTTTGGTCAAATTTTCCCTTAAGTTCTGCTGTTTCCCCCCAAAAAAACCTAATAGTCTTTCAGTTCATTAAATATTCTTTTTAGTTGTTGTTGCTAGTTATTTATTTGTTGTTGTTTCCCCCCCCATTCAGGATTATACTTAATTTTATTAGATAAGCTACTTTTGGTCATAACCCCAGCTTTTTGTCTATGAAATATAGTATCCTAAGATCTATGGTTATTTAACATAGTAGCTACAAGATCTTGTGTAATCCTTACTGTAGGTCTATGACATTTAATTTTTTCCTGTGTGGTTCCAATATTTTCTTCTTAACCTGGGAGCTTTAAAACTTGACTATAATATTCTTATACGTTTCCTCCTGGTATCTCTTTCAGATGGTGATTAGTGGTTTGTTTTATTTTTCCTTTGCCTTCCTGTTTTAGAACATCAGGGCAATTTTTCTTGAAAAGTTTTTGTAATATTGTGTGAAGATTCTTTTTTTAAATCATAATTTTCAGGCATTTTGGTTATTTTTATGTTATTTTTGTTCTATCTGTTCTTCAGATCAGTTTTTTTCTAATGAGATATTTTATGTTCATTTCTATTTTTTTTCTTTTTTATTTATTTTTTATTTTTTCTTTTTTTAATTTAATTTTTATTTTATTTTATAATTATAACTTTTTTGACAGTGCATATGCATGGGTAATTTTTTATAACATTATCCCTTGCACTTACTTCTGTTCAGATTTTTTCCCTTCCTCCCCCAACCCCCTCCCCCAGATGGCAGGCAGTCTTATACATGTTAATATATTACAATATATTCTAGATACAATATATGTGTGTAGAACCAAATTTCTTGTTGCACAGGAAGAATTGGATTCAGAAGGTAAAAATAACAGTTTACACTCATTTCCCAGTGTTGCTTTTCTGGATGTAGCTGATTTTGTCCATCATTAATCAATTGGAATTGGATTAGCTCTTCTCTATGTTGAAGAAATCCACTTCCATCAGAATACATCTTCATACAGTATCATTGTTGAAGTGTATAATGATCTTCTGGTTCTGCTCGTTTCACTTAGCATCAGTTGATGTAAGTCTCTCCAAGCCTCTCTGTATTCCTCCTGTTGGTCATTTCTTACAGAACAATAATATTCCATAACATTCATATACCATAATTTACCCAACCATTCTCCAATTGATGGACATCCATTCATCTTCCAGCTTCTAGCCACTATGAAAAGGGCTGCCACAAACATTTTGGCACATACAGGCCCCTTTCCCTTCTTTAGTATTTCCTTGGGATATAAGCCCAGTAGTAGTATGGCTGGGTCAAAGGGTATGCACATTTTGATAACTTTTTGGGCATAATTCCAGATTGCTCTCCAGAATGGTTGGATTCTTTCACAACTCCACCAACAATGCATCAGTGTCCCAGTTTTCCCACAGCCCTTCCAACATTCATCGTTATTTGTTCCTGTCATCTTAGCCAATCTGACAGGTGTGTAATGGTATCTCAGAGTTGTCTTAATTTGCATTTCTCTGATCAATAGTGATTTGGAACACTCTTTCATATGAGTGGAAATAGTTTTAATTTCATCATCTGAAAATTGTCTATTCATATCCTTTGACCATTTATCAATTGGAGAATGGCTTGATTTCTTATAAATTAAAATCAATTCTCTGTATATTTTGGAGATGAGGCCTTTATCAGAACCTTTAACTGTAAAAATGTTTTCCCAATTTGTTACTTCCCTTCTAATCTTGTTTGCATTAGTTTTGTTTGTGCAGAAACTTTTTAATTTGGTATAATCAAAATTTTCTATTTTGTGATCAATAATGGTCTCTAGTTCTCCCTTGGACACAAACTCTTTCCTCCTCCACAAGTCTGAGAGGTAAACCATCCCCTGTTCCTCCAATTTATTTATGATTTCGTTCTTTATGCCTAAATCTTGGACCCATTTTGATCTAATCTTAGTATGTGGTGTTAAATGTGGGTCCATGCCTAGTTTCTGCCGTACTAATTTCCAGTTTTCCCAGCAGTTTTTGTCAAATAATGAATTCTTATCCCAAAATTTGGGATCTTTGGGTTTGTCAAACACTAGATTGCTATTTTTATTCACTATCTTGCCCTGTGAACCTAACCTATGCCACTGATCAACTAGTCTATTTCTTAGCCAATACCAAATGGTTTTGGTGACTGTTGCTTTATAATACAGTTCTACATCAGGTGCCGATAGACCACCTTCACTTAATTTTTTTTTCATTATTTCCCTTGAAATTCTCGACCTTTTGTTGTTCCATATGAATTCTGTTGTTATTTTTTCTAGGTTATTAAAATAGTTTCTTGGAAGTCTGATTGGTATAGCACTAAATAATTAGATTAGTTTAGGGAGTATTGTCATCTTAATTATATTTGCTCGGCCTATCCAAGAGCACTGAATGTTTTTTCAATTATTTAAATCTGACTTTATTTTTGTGGCAAGTGTTTTGTAATTTTGCTCATATAATTCCTGACTCTCCTTTGGTAGATATATTCCCAAATATTTTATACTATCGACCGTTATTTTGAATGGGATTTCTCTTTGTATCTCTTGCTGTTGGATTGTGTTGGTAATGTATAAAAATGCTGAGGATTTATGTGGATCATTTCTATTTTTAATACTTTTGCTTTATTATGTTTTTGTGTTTTAGGATGTCACTATTTTCATTTTGTTCAAATCTAGTTTTCAAGAAATTATTTTCTTCTTTAACTTTTTGGTTGACTCCCCTCCCCCATAATTTTCTAGCATTACCTTTATTTTTTTCCTAATCCGTCCATTTCTCATATTTGATATTTAAAGTCCTTTTGAAGTTTAAGAAATCTTTTGTCCTTGCGATTTTTTGATGTTTCTCTTGGAAAAAGGAGTGACATTTTTATCTCCATTATCTTCCTCTGAATATAAAGCCTTATCTTCTCCTTCCACATCATAGCTATCTATGGTTGGGTTCTTCCAGTACTCCCCTTCCTCTCCTTCCTTCCTTCTTCCCTCCTCTCCTTCTCTTCCCTTTCTCCGTCTTCCCTCCCTCTCTCCTTCCTTCCCTCTCTCCCTCCTTCTCTCTCTTCATCTCTCCCCCTCCCTTCCTTTCTCTCTCCCTCCCTCCTTTCTTCCCTCTTTACTTCTCTCTCTTCCACCCTTCCTCTCTCCCTTCCTTCTTCCCCCTCCTCTCTCTTTTGTTGTGCTATGGGAGGTCTAACTCAGATCTGTAGAATGGATCTCTTTCTGTGAGAGGATGATGATGATACAAGGAGACCGAGAGGCAATTGTTATTCTCTGACCTCCTGACTGAGAGGCAGTTGCATTGTCTGACCTCTTTCCTCTTCCCTCTGCCTCCAATTTATTTCATTCCAAGTCCACAAGCAACACCTCTGTCAGTAAAAGCTGCCCTTCAACTTCCTCAAGTGTCATGATTCACAACTGTGGAGGTTCCTCTGTCTCTCTGTCTTTGTCTCTGTCTGTCTGTCTCTGTCTCTGTCTATCTATCTGTCTCTGTCTCTGTCTCTCTGTCTTTCTGTCTCTCTCTGTCTCTCTGTTTGTCTCTTTGTCTCTCTCTCTCTCTCTCTCTCTCTCTCTCTCTCTCTCTGTTTCTTTCTCTCCCCCCCCCACTCCTCCTCTTTCTACCATTATTTTTGAGGTTTGTCCTGGGGCTTAACATTGGGCTTTTCTCTACACTCCTATTCCATTGCAAGACATTCTATTTAACTACATATGATCTTCTCATGGAAGCTCTAGTGGCTATAAATAACAGCTGTCTTTTTTAAAAAATTGAACCTAGAGACTCTACTCTCCTGCAGGTGCCCATATCCAGCAGCTACTGCACTTATATGATTTGTGATAACTTCTCTCTAGCAGCCCAGCTAGGGATGTGTTTGGTTGGCACAACTGTGTTTAGCATCTCTCAACAGTGCAAAGTTCTTTACTCTTCTCCTATGCTGACATCAAACCCCTACACAAAAGAGGACAAAAGTTTTTAAGCTGAAAGTTTTCTGACCTACTCCATTATCTTCCCAGAATCCTCTCCTCAAATTGCTTTCAAAAATAATGTTATGGATTCACAACTCTATCAACAAAGCATGGAATGCTTATCATCCCACAACCCTTCTAATATCAACTATTCCAAAATTTTGTTATTTTGTTTTTATCAGTTTGGAAGCTATAAAGGAGCCTCAGAGTTGTTTTGATTTGCTTTTTTTTTTTCTTTTATTAGTAATTTGGAGCATTCTTTCACAAGGTTATTAATAGTTTGTGATTCTTCTTTTGAGAACTTTTTGTTCATATTCTTTGACTACTTAACTACTGGGAAATGCTTTTTGGTGACTATATCTACACATACATATATATATATATATATATATATATATATATATATATATATATATATATATATATATATGTAAACATACATATACATATTAATCTATCTATCAGATAGCAAATGCTTATCAGATAAATTTGACACAAATCCCTCCCATTTTACTGTTTCCCTTATTTTTTTAGCTGCATTAAATTTGTCTGTATAGAAATTATTCAGTTTCATGTGAAATTACCTACTTTATTTTTCTTTTAAACTTCATCAATCTCTTGTTTGGTTAAAATATAACTCTACCCATAATTCTTGGTAGAATATTTTTTACTTCTCTGCTAAATTATTATTGTATGATATTACATATTAAAGTAACATATGCATTTAGAATGCATTGAGGAATGTAGTGTAAGATGTTGGTGTAAGCCAAATTTCTCTCAGGTCTTTACAACAACTCTGTAGGATAGGTGCTATCATTATCTCCTTTTTGCAGAAGAGGAAACTGAATGACTTGCTCAGAATCACATAGCTATTAAGTGTCAGAGACTAATAAGTGCCAAATTTTTTTTTTTTATCTTCAGACCTGGCACTCTATTGTATCATCTATCTGCCTTTGTGGTTTTGTTCATCGCTTCCACAACTTTCAGAGATTTAGAATTCTCAGATGTTTAATCAAGAATTTATGAGGTGCTTTGCCTTTTCTGGCAATGAAACCGCCAATGGAAATCTGAATAATTGAAGTTCTTCATGCCACTTTTGTTATTTGTCACACAGAGGTACAGTTCATATCACCTGTTTGGAGAAGTGGTCCAAAAGCTACTCCTATAAAAGTATGACAGCTTCTTTGGTTTTTTTTTTTTTTTTTTTTTTTTTTTTACATAAGTGCTTTCCAATAGGCTTTTATCACTCAGTTGTATTTGGTTATCTATGAGCATACCTTCTTGATGTACAGTTATATACCTTTGTGTTGTCTTTTTAAAATATCTTCTATGCCTACAATAAAATCTTGCTCCAGCCTTTCATCAGGTCAGAGGTGTCCCTGGATGACAGAGGCAGTTTGACAGTAAAATGGATAAAGTGAAAATCTTGGAATAAGCAAGATTTTTGTTTAAATTCAATTTCAGACATTCATTAATTGTGTGACTCTGGGATAGTAACTGTAAATACAGATAATAATATCATTTATATCATAAGGCTTTTGTGAGAATCAAAGGAAAAAATAATTGCAAAGTGCTTAGTACAGTGCCTGGCATATAGTATGTACTCAGTAAATCCTTGTTCATTTCGCCCCTTTTCTTCTCAGTTGTTGTTAAGAGAGCATAAGTTCTGAGATTCTATTAAGGTGAATGTCTTTGAATATGAATCTGGCATTGAATTGTGTGTCTTCTGCATTTAGTGAAATGTAGGGTGAGTTATTACTATAATTTGGATCCCGGATGATAAAATTTTTAAATCATAATGACTCTTTGGAGTTATCCATCTGTGTCAATGAAGATGATACCCACACTGACATTCATATATTCCATCTATTTTATCTATTTTGGTTATACTTATGAGAACATGTAGTTATTTTAGTTATCCTATAATTTCAGATCCTTTTTATTTGTGACCCATGTTTCCTTGATAGAATATGGGTCCATGAGACTACAGACTATTTCATTACCATCTTTGTATTCTCCGAACCTAGCATAAAACTTGGTACATAGCAGGTCCTAAATAAACATTTGTTGATTGGCTGACATACTCTGGGTAATGTGATCTCTGAACATGTCTCTCCATTTTGTTCCCATTAGTAAATTCATTTTATTGGCCTGAGTTTCATGGAAAAGACTAGGGCATTATATTTGTGATCCATTTGTCCTAACCCTGAGTGTGGGAAATCACAATGAATAGGAAAATGAATAGCCATTGTTGAAAAGAAGCTGATCTGCCAGTCATTTAATTACTAATTCCCTCTAAGCCACTGTAGCATCAGATCCACAAAAAAAGTGGTTCAAGATGATAATGACTCATGATTATTTAGGAACTGCTAACTTATGATGATTGCCTATCTTTTATTTTACCCTTCTTTAATAAGGTGTCTGGAATCACCAAGTGTGAGGGTACTTTAATGCTTACTTATTCTACTGGGTGTTCCCGCTGTGTGTGTTCTTACTGGGGTCTTTCCTTAAAAGCATATAAGTCAGTTATAATGGAAAGTGAAGTAATTAAGCTTGCTGGTCTTAGCAGCTTAGCAACTGAGGCTTTTAAAGTCTAATAAATCTGCAATACTCTGCAATTACTGTAAGATATTTTGTGAAAAGCCTTTTGAAAGTAAAGTAATAGCTCTTGCTGTGTTCATTAGAGGTTACAAAGTTTAATTTAGTTTGCTTTGTTTCCAGGTCTTTTTTTTAAAGTATCTTCTGCTACATGCTGGTAAATAGTACTTTTCCTTTAGGAAGTACATATATTTCACTGGAGTGGATGGATAGTGAAGATATACTATGTTCCCAGATAAGAAAATATAATTTGAGTGTCTTTTCTTTATTCATGTAGTTCTGGACTTCATCTTTTACAGTGGGCTCACATCTTTTCATTCTCTGCTTACTATCCTATAGAGTTTGGGAAAATAATTGTCTTTGCTTTCACTTAATAATATCTCTTTCACAAATAAATTAACTCTACTAAGAATGGAACCATCCATCCACTGTGAGATCAAACAGGAACTTAAATTCTCCATTTGTATCATGAGGCAGTGAAGAAAAGTTGACAAAAATGGAAAATGACAAATAATAGCAGGGCTGTGGGAAAACATCTACATTAATACACTATCACTGGAACTGTGAACTAATCCAGCTATTCTGGAAAGCAATTTGGAACTAAGCCCAAAAAACTATTAACTGTGTATACACTTTGTCTCATAAATAATATTTTTACTAAATATATAGCTCAAAGAGGTCAAAAAAGAGGAAAAGAACCTGTTCTTTCTGTGGTGGTAATGAATTGGAAACTGAGGTTTGCCCATAAATTGGGGAATGGCCGAACAAGTTATGGTATATGCTTGCTTCTGAGGAAACTTGGAAGATTTTTATGAAGTAAAACAGAGAGAAGTCAGCAGAATGAAGAGAATAATTTGTCAATGCCAAAAGGAGAAAGCTTTCCAGAATTACAGGAGTTACCACTCAATTAATCCACAAGCATTTATTTATCTATTTTGCCATGTACTAGGTAAGGCATATGAAAACTAGAGAGAAGGCTAATTTGGGTGACTGATGGACCTCTAGATAGTCAGTCTGGTCTTCTTTCAGAAGTAAGACCACCTGCAGAGAACAGTAGAGAATTAGTAGGCCACTATCTATGAAGGGATTGGGAAAATTAGAGTCTGTGAGAACTCCACAATAGGTGATTGAGGCTCTATAGCATTATCTGGTGAAAACAATTGCCACTGTTTTCCAAAGCTTTATGTGATTTTCATTTAGTTTTCTACAACCTGCCATTAAAATTATTCTTGTCTTAGTTATATGAACTATTTAAATGCTAAATGAGTTGATATAAACCTGGACAAATAGCTTAACCTCTGTTTGATTCCATTTCCTCACCTAAAAAATGCGAATAATAAAAAGCACTTCCAAAATCAAATGAGTTGTGAAATCAAATGAAATATATACTTTGCAAAACCTTAAAGTGCTATATAAGTTTTTATCATCATTGTTGTTATCATCATCATCATCACCACCACCACCATCACTACCACCTCCTCCCCCATTATCATCATCTTGGATGGTTTTATATAGTTTTTTACTAGATTTTCAGGGTTGTGAATTTCTGACTGAATTTTGGAATAGAAAATCTCCATGTATGATGTAGTACTTTAATAAAAAACTTACATATATTGTAAAATTTAGAGAAGGATTTAGATTTTCAAGATTTATTATTTAGAAAATGTAGGCTGTCAAAAATAACTAAAGTTCCAGACCAACAGCACCATTCAGTAATGATACATTGTGGGTGTCATTAAGTCCTTTTGTTATATTTTGTTGCAGCAATTTAGTTCATTTTAAAACTGGGGCAACATAATGGTTCTTAAAGTCTATCTGGTTCATTCCTCTGTGGCTTTGAGTAATTTATTTTTCAATAAAAAGAGATGAGTTCAATCACAATTAGCTCAAGCTCCAGTTGGGTAAATTTTTAATATTTAGGTAAAAGTATATATTGGAAACAGGTAACAAAAAAGTAGGTTATATTATTATAACTTTTCTTGATAGGCATCTGGAGGGGAAGCTGAGGAATGAGCAAACTTTTTCCTGAGACTTTCTTCAGTTCTTAGTAGGTAGGAACACTGGTGGCATCAACTGGTTATTTTTCTCCTACATATCCATGAAGAAACTGAGTCTCCTTTCCCAGTTATACCTCAATATACCTTTGCTTTTTCCTTAGAAGACTAATGGCTCTTAGATTGTCTCCGAATGATGACCTCTGTGCTCCTTTCTATTTCTAATTTCATCTCTATCTGATTCTGAGCTTTCATTTTATACAGATTTCTTAGGAAATAACTAAGTTTCTCAAGCAATGGTTTTGATTGATTAAGGAGATGTACCATCCCTGTTTATAATCTCTGATCTGATAAATTGGATGTCTTCTAACAAAGATAGTTACCTTAAAGTGGGTGGAATAATTAAGGAACTACTAACATTATTTTAAATTTTAAGCCCCAATATGCTTTATTTCAGCAATATGTAGTTACAACAATAGGGAAAATAAAATAGAAATGGACCCAAGAAAATGGCGGAAAAGTAAATAAAATTGCATCTTTTCTTGAAATGCTGGAAAGTGTTTTTTTGTGTGAATCTGGGGGAATATTATCTTTTTCCTTTCCTTCCTAATTTAAACATATTTGTTGATCTCTTTTTACTTAATATCAGCTATGTTTTTCAACATTTTCCTCTAGGCCTGGAGAACTAACTGTAATGACAAAAATAGCAAATAGAAAAAAAATGGTTGGGCAGAACTGATTAACCTATTATTGATAGTATTATGCATACAATTATAAAGATAAATATAAATAAAAAACAACAATAGAAACAGTTACCTAACTCAATAGAACTATGTTACTATAGTGTATTTGACTAGAAAATATTAATTCCCAATAGAAATTATCTATGTTACAATGAGACACTTAGCCTGATTGGAGTCATGATGTAAATAAATCTATGGCACACTAGAGTACTTCATAATAGGGTTTTGTTGTATCATTTTTCATTTTAGAAAGGTCTTTTTATGTCTGAATTATTCAAACATTCCCCACAAACACACAGCCCACATCATAATAGACTAAGCCAAACTTTCTACTAAAATATTCACTGAAGCTATTTCTTCCTATTTATCCCCCAAATCACTTCTCTCTCTCTCCCTCTCCTAATATAGGTAATTATTACCATCTTTTGGATTATTGCTACAGTCTCTTAACAAGACTCTCTGCTTCTCTTCTTCTACTTTCTTTGCTCTTTAATTCACACTTCAGATAGCAGTCTGACTAATCTTTTTCATACATAGATCTGGTCAAGGGATCATAGTATATTGTAGTTAGAATGGACCTTACTGGCAGGGGTGTGCCAAACTCAAACATAATTCATGAGAGTCAGTTGTTACATTTTCAGCATGAGCATTTCCATTATCAGAATTTGGCAAATGATACAAACCAAGGTTTGATATGTGATTTTGTTGACTTCTAAACTTAAGAAATTAATGGAAGAATGTTAATAATGCAGAGCAAATTTAAAAGTGAATTATGCATAATTTTTTTGTTAAATATTTGCCAACCCACCCTTATCTAGATAGGGAAAAACAGGAAGAGAACAAGCATTTATAAGACTTTTCTGCACAAAGCTATGTATGTATTAAGTATGAGCTTTTCCCCATTTCACAGTTGATGAACCTGAAGCAAACAGATGTTAAATGGTTGCATTGGGCCACATAGATTTTAAGTGTCTGAGACTTATAGGGTCATAGATGAAAAGTAAAATTTAGAATCTAACAACCAAGTTCTTCATTTTTATAGATGAAGATACAGGAAACTTAAGTGACCTTCTCAGGATCAAAATAATTAATAAATAATTCAGGCAGGATTTCAAACCAAATCTTCCTCTAGTATGGTATATTATATTTTGTTTAGAATCAAAGATCTGCTACCAGCCATTTCTTAATCAATTCTTCAACAGTCAGGGATTACTTTGTGGAATCAGGGAGGGAGCTAATTCCATTACCAATACAGATTAATCTTTGAGAGCTGCTGTGGCCAAAAAAAAAAAAAAATCATCTCTGTGTGACTGATTCAGTGAGTCTCTCTAAATTTAATTAGACTTAGAAAACAGTTGTCCAGCCTTTTTTTATCCTTCATTATCTCCTAAAATCTGTCTAAGCTTATATTCATTATTTCTATGACATTATTTATCTGCCATCCTCCGCCTACCTTTTTTTTTGCCTTCAATATTTCCCAACATCAACGTCTTTTGCAATGAGTCTTATCTTCTCATTTTGCAGCCAAAGTATTTAAACTTCATTTCAATATTTGATCTTCCTGTGAATAGTTCAAATTAATTTTTTAAAGAAATGATTGATTTGATCTCCTTGTTGTCTATGGAACTCTCAAAAGTGTTCTTCAGCACCATAATTTGAAAACAATGATTCTGCAGTGCCCAGTTTTCTTCAAGTCCAACTCTCAGTTATATATTGCTACTGGGAAAACCTTAGCTTTGATGATATGAACCCTGTCAGCGAAGTGAAGTCTCTGCTTTTAAACATGCTATCTCAATTTTCCATAGTTTTCTTTCCAATGAGAAGCATTTTTAAATTTCATAATTTAATCATCTGCTGTGATCTCCGAGACCAAGAATACAAAATCTGACTCTACTTCCATTTCTTTTCTCTCTGTTTTCCAGGAAATGATGGGGCCAGTTGCCAAAATCTTAGTGTTTTTTTTTAATGTAAAGCTTCAAGTCAGCCATTATGCTTTACTTTTTTACCCTCATCAGAAGGCTTCTTAATTCTTCTTCACTTTTTGCCATCAGAATGATATCATCTGCACAACTAAGATTGTTGATATTTTTCTGGCAATCTTGATTCAGTTTTTATTTCATCCAACCTGGCCTTTTGAATTATGTTCTTTATGTATAAATTGAATAAACTGAAATCTTCTTAATTATAAGGTTCACACTGCATACAGACTTCAGTATATAAAATCAAAAGATAATCACTTCTACACATATTTTCTTTTGAAGTTTTGTCTCATATCTTGGAAAGAAAGACTTTATCTCCCTTTTAAAGAACAAGGGGAGCCAAGAAGAAATATACTGAGACGTAGGAAGATCAGACAGTCAGATAAATAAAAATAGCATTTATTAATCATCTACTATGTCAGGCCCTGTGCTGTGCTGATTTTCACAACAATCTAGAAATTGTTTCTTGAAAGTCTTCCCAATAGTTCTGGAACTAAACTTTTTGGACAGGTACAAAATTAGTCAATCCAACTTGACTCACTTGCTGGACTTTTCTACTTCCTAGCTATGAGCTCCTCACCTTGGATAAATGTCTACCCTGAGGCCAACTCTCCTGATTAGTAATTCCCTAACATATACTATCATTTGATAAGTGGTCCTGGCCATGCTTACTTCTTTCCTGATTTGACTGATTTTCCTCTCCCATCCCAGCAGTCATTTTATTTATGTATTTTTTTTTGTGTTTTCATACTTTTTCTCATTTAAATCTTACAATATCCTTTTTTTCAATTTCTTTTTTTAATTAATTTTATAATTATAACTTTTTTTGACAGTACATATGAATAGGTACTTTTTTTTACAACATTATTCCTTGTACTCCCTTCTGTTCCGAATTTTTCCCTTCCTTCCCTCCACCCCCTCCCCTAGATGGCAGGCATTCCCTACATATTAAATATGTTATAGTATATCCTAGGTACAATATATATGTGCAGAACCAAATTTTGTTGTTGTTGTTGTTGCAAAGAAGAATTGGATTCGGAAGGTAAAAATAATCTGGGGAGAAAAAACAAAAAATGCTAACAGTTTACACTCATTTTCTAGTGTTCCTTTTCTGGGTGTAGCTGATTCTGTCCATCATTGATCAATTGGAATTGGATTAGCTCTTCTCTATGTTGAAAATATCCACTTCCATCAGAATACATCCTCATACAGTATCATTGTTGAAGTGTATAATGATCTTCTGGTTCTGCTCGTTTCACTTAGCATCAGTTGATGTAAGTCTCTCCAAGCCTCTCTGTATTTCTCCTGTTGGTCATTTCTTACAGAACAATAATATTCCATAACATTCATATACCATAATTTACCCAACTATTCTCCAATTGATGGAGAATTCATTTTCTAGTTTCTAGCCATCATGAAAAGGGCTGCCACAAACATTTTGGCACATACAGGTCCCTTTCCCTTCTTTAGTATTTCCTTGGGATATAAGCCCCGTAGTAGCACTGCTGGGTCAAAAGGTATGCACATTTTGATAACTTTTTGGGCATAATTCCAGATTGCTCTCCAGAATGGTTAGATTCTTTCACAACTCCACCAACAATGCATCAGTGTCCCAGTTTTCCCACATCCCCTCCAACATTCATCATTATTTGTTCTTGCCATCTTAGCCAATCTGACACATGTGTAATGATATCTCAGAGTTGTCTTAATTTGCATTTCTCTGATCAATAGTGATTTGGAACACTCTTTCATATGAGTGGAAATAGGTTCAATTTCATCATTTGAAAATTGTCTGTTCATATCCTTTGACCATTTATCAATTGGAGAATGGCTTGATTTCTTATAAATTAAAGTCAATTCTCTGTATATTTTGGAGATGAGGCCTTTATCAGAACCTTTAACTGTAAAAATGCTTTCCCAATTTGTTACTTCCCTTCTAATCTTGTTTGCATTAGTTTTGCTTGTACAAAAGCTTTTTAATTTGATGTAATCAAAATTTTCTATTTTGTGATCAATAATGATCTCTAGTTCTCCTTTGGTCACAAATTCCTTCCTCCTCCACAAGTCTGAGAGGTAAACTATCCTATGTTCCTCTAATTTATTTATGATCTTTTTCTTTATGCCTAAATCATGGACTCATTTTGAACTTATCTTAGTATGTAGTGTTAAATGTGGGTCCATGCCTAGTTTCTGCCATACTAATTTCCAGTTTTCCCAGAAGTTTTTGTCAAATAATGAATTATTATCCCAAAAGTTGGGATTTTTGGGTTTGTCAAACACTAGATTGCCATTTTTATTCACTATCTTGCCCTGTGAACCTAACCTATTCTACTGATCAACTAGTCTATTTCTTAGCCAATACCAAGTGGTTTTGGTGACTGCTGCTTATAATATAGTTCTAGATCAGGTGCAGCTAGGCCACCTTCATTTGATTTTTTTTTCATTACTTCCCTTGAAATTCTGGACCTTTCTTCCATATGAATTTTGTTGTTATTTTTTTCTAGGTAATTAAAATGGTTTCTTGGGAGTCTGATTGGATAAACTGACTAAATAAATATATTAGCTTAGGGAGTATTGTCATCTTGATTATATTTGCTCGGCCTGTCCAAGAGCACTCAATGTCTTTCCAATTATTTAAATCTGACTTTATTTGTGTGGAAAGTGTTTTGTAATTTTGCTCATATAATTCCTGACTTTCCTTTGGTAGATATATTCCCAAATATTTTATACTATCGACCTTTATTTTGAATGGAATTTCTCTTTGTATGTCTTGTTGTTGGATTGTGTTGGTAATGTATAAAAATGCTGAGGATTTATGTGGATTTATTTTGTATCCTGCACCTTTGCTAAAGTTCTGAATTATTTCTAATATCTTTTTAGCAGAGTCTTTGGGGTTCTCTAAGTATACCATCATGTCATCTGCAAAGAGTATAGTTTGATTTCCTCATTACTTACTCTAATTCCTTGAATCTCTTTCTTGGCTCTTATTGCTGAGGCTAGTGTTTCTAGTACAATATTGAATAGTAATGGTGATAGTTGGCGACCTTGTTTCACTCCTGATCTTACTGGGAAAGGTTTCAGTTTATCACCATTACATATGATATTTACTGATGGTTTTAAATATATGCTCCTTATTATTTTAAGGAATAGTCCATTTATTCCTATACTCTCAAGTGTTTTTAGTTGGAATATTTTGGATTTTATAAAATGCTTTTGCTGCATCTATTGAGATGATCATATGGTTTTTGTTAATTTGATTATTAATATGGTCAATTATACTAATAGTTTTCCTAATATTGAACCAGCCCTGCATTCCTGGTATAAATCCCACTTGGTCATAATGTATTATCCTGGGGATGATTTTCTGTAGTCTTTTTGCTAATATTTTATTTAAGATTTTAGCATCAATATTCATTAGGGAGATTGGTATATAGTTTTCTTTCTCAGTTTTCAACCTACCTGGCTTAGGTATCAGTACCATGTCTGTGTCATAAAAGGAATTTTGTAGGACTCCTTCAGTCCTTATTTTTCCAAATAATTTATATAGCATTGGAGTTAGTTATTCTTTAAATGTTTGGTAGAATTCACATGTAAATCCATCTGGTCCTGGGGTTTTTTTTTAGGGAGTTGGTTAATAGCTTGTTCTATTTCTTTTCCTGAGATGGGACTATTTAGACTATTTACTCTTTCCTCTGTTAATCTGGGCAAGCTATATTTTTGAAGGTATTCTTCCATTTCATTTGAGTTAACGAATTTATTGGCATAAAGTTGAGCAAAGTAGCTCCTAACTATTGTTCTAATTTCCTCTTCATTAGTGGTGAGTTCTCCCTTTTCGTTTTTAAGACTAACAATTTGCTTTTCCTCTTTCCTTTTTTAAATCAGATTTACTAATGGTTTGTCTATTTTGTTGGTTTTTTCATAGAACCAACTCTTAGTTTTATTAATTAATTCAATAGTTTTTTTACTTTCAATTTTATTAATCTCACCTTTTATTTTTAGAATTTCAACTTTCGTGTTTGTCTGAGGGTTTTTAATTTGTTCCTTTTCTAGCATTTTTAGTTGTAAGCCCAATTCATTCACCTTCTCTTTCTCTATTTTGTGAAAGTAAGCCTCTAGAGATATAAAATTTCCCCTTATTACTGCTTTGGCTGTATCCCACACATTTTGGTATAATGTTTCATTATTGTCATTTTCTTGGGTGTAGTTATGAATTATGTCTATGATTTGCTTGTTTTATCCAATCATTCTTTAGTATAAGATTATTTAGTTTCCAATTATTATTTGGTCTATTTTCCCCTGGCTTTTTATTGAATGTAATTTTCATTGCATTGTGGTCTGAAAAGGATGCATTTACTATTTCTGCCTTACTGCATTTGATTTTGAGGTTTTTATACCCTAGTATATGATTAATTTTTATATAGGTTCCATGAACTGCTGAGAAGAAAGTGTACTCCTTTCTGTCACCATTTAGCTTTCGCCAAAGATCTATCATATCAAACTTTTCTAGTATTCTATTTACCTCTTTGACTTCTTTCTTATTTATTTTGTGGTTTGATTTATCTAATTCTGAGAGTGCAAGGTTGAGATCTCCCACTATTATAGTTTTGCTGTCTATTTTTTTTTTTTGCAGCTCTCTTAATTTCTCTTTTAAGAATTTAGATGCTACACCACTTGTTGTGTATATGTTTAATATTGATACTGCTTCATTATCTATGCTACCCTTTAGCAGGATATAATGCCCTTCCTTATCTCTTTTAATTAGATCACTTTTTGTTTTTGTTTAATCTGAGATGAGGATGGCTACCCCTGCTTTTTTGGCTTTACCTGAAGCATAGTAGATTCTGCTCCACCCTTTTACTTTTATTCTGAATGTATCACTCTGTTTCAGTTGTGTTTCCTGTAAACAACTTATAGTAGGATTCTGGCTTTTAATCCAGTCTAACTGCTTCCTTTTTATGAGAGAGTTTACCCCATTCACATTTATGGTTAGAATGACTAATTCTATATTGTTTGCCATCCTGTTAACCCCTGTTTATGCTTTTCTCCTTTCCTTCCCTCCTCCTACCCAGTATTAAACTTGTGAACACCACTTGCTTTTCACAGCCCTCCCTTTTTAGGATCCCTCCCCCACCTTAAAGTTCCTCTCCCTATTTTACCCCTTTTTCTCACAATTTCTGTATTCCCTTCCCCTTAGCTAAGTCTTTCCCTCTCACTTTTCAATGAAGTGGAAGAAGTTTCACCATAAATAGAATATGTCTATTGAAACACACTATATTCATGTCCCTCCTTTCTTTCTCTCAGATATAATAGGTTACCTTTGCCTCTTCATGAGATGTAGTACCACCACTTTACCCTTTTTTATGATATAATTTCCTTTCCACCTCTAGTTTCTAGGACAAATTATACATGTGTTCTTTACATATCTTTATGGCAGAAATATAGTTCTCAAGATTTCTTTTTACCTTTTTAGAAATCTCTTGAGTTCTGTATTTGAAGATCAAATATTTTGTGTAGATCTGGTTTTTTTCATCAAGAAAAGATGGAATTCATTTATTTCATTAAATGTCCATCTTCTTCCCTGGAAAACGATGCTCATTCTTGCTGGGTAAGTTACTCTTGGCTTCATACCAAGTTACTTAACTTTTCGGAATATCATATTCCAGGCCCTTTGTTCTTTTAATGTGGATGCTGCTAGATCCTGGGTTATCCTTATTGTGGCTCCTCCATATCTGAATTGCTATTTTCTAGCAGCTTCCAATATTTTTTCCTTTGTCTGATGGTTCTTGAACTTGGCCACTATATTATTTGGCATTTTGATTTTAGGGTCCCTTTCAGTAGGTGATTGATGAATTTTTTCAATGTGTATTTTACCCTCTGTTTCCAAAACGTCTGGGCAGTTCTCTTTGATAATTTCCTGGAAAATAGTGTCCAGGCTCTTTTTTCCCTCACATTTTTCAGGGAGTCTGATTATTCTTAAATTATCTCTTCTGGATCTGTTTCTCAGGTCTGTTGTCTTTCCAATAAGGTACTTGGCATTCTTTTCAATTGTTTCGTTTTTCTGGTTTTGCTTGACTACTTCTTGGTTTCTCCTTGAGTCATTCATTTCTACTTGTTTGAGTCTAATTTTCAATGATCTATTTTCTTCACTCACTTTTTAAATATCTTTTTGTAATTGTCCAATTGAGTTTTTTAAGTGAGTTGTTTTGTTCTATGGAATTTTTTTTCCATTTCATCCATTTTATTTTTTAGAGAGCTGTTTTCTTTTTCCAACCCACTAATTTTATTTCTCAATGATTTGTTTTCTTTATCTGCTCTGTCTTTAAATGCGTGGAATAACTTCTCCAGACTCTCTTGCCAAGATTCCCTTTCCTTTTCCCATTTCTCTTCTAGCTCTCTTGTGAGAGCCTTGTTGATTTCCTCTATGAGAGTTTTGTATATTGAGGAGCAGATCATATCCCCCTTAGGGGATTCCTCTGGAGACAGTCTGCTTTTAGTCTCCTCAGGGTTTGAAGTCTGCTCTCTCTCCATACAGAAGTTGTCAATGATTAGAGCCCTTTTAAATTTTTTATTCATTTTGTCAGAGCAGGAATGGAAGAAAACAAATTCACAAGAAAAACTATTGGTCTGTTTCTGGGCGGGGGATTGGACTGGACCGTGTAACTAGGCTTCCTCTACAGACTGTGGGGAGACAGCAGCAAGGCACTAACAGGACAGCGATGGCTGCTCACTGCGTCTGCTCTCTGAGGCTCTAAGAATGCGCTGAGTCTCTCTGGGTGGGGGTGGGGGTGGGGGTGGCCAGGTCCCTAAGAGAGGCTAGTTTTCCGGGGGTTTTATTCTTTACCTCTTGTGTTTACACCCTCTCCGCTGCTCCTGGATTGCTGCCAAGATGGAGTATCCACACTGGGGAAAAAGTCGTTTCTCTACAGAAGAGATCACACCCCTCCCCGCTCCAGTATGAGCAGTGTGAGCTGTCTGTCTAGCTCTGGCTGCCTGCCCTCAGTCTGGGCCCAGTCTGTTCGTCCCCTCCTCCGAGCAAACACAGATCTTTTCTGGTGAATTTCAAAGATGTCTTCTGTTGGTGATTATTTGTGGGTTTCTTTTCCAGTCAAGCATTAATTCTGAGGCTTGTCATGAAGTAAGTCCTAAGAGAAAACGCAGAGCTCAAGTTGACTCCACGCCACCATCTTGGCCAGAAGTCTGTCCCAGCAGTCTTACCCCTATCTGGGTATGTTTCAATCATCTCTTTTCTAGCTTTTCTTTTTTGCTGTTTTCCCTCATTATGATGTAAGCTCCCTGAGGAAGGAACTGTCTTATTTTCCTGTATTCATATGCCTAGTGCTTACCACAATGCCTGGCTTATAGTAAATGCTTTATCTATTTGCTTATGTAAGTCAGTCCCCAACCCTTCAAAACTCTGAGCTCCAAACCTATACTTCTCATCAATTACAAGAGCTTGTATTGAGAGCAAGAAGGGTCTCTAAAGTTCAATCCCTTCATTTTACAAGTAAAAAGAACCCCAGCACACAAAGAAGGTAAGTGACTTGTCTAAGTAACACAACTAGTAAGGATCTGAGATTGGTTTTGAATCCTACTTTTCTTGATTCTAAGCTCAGACTTCTTGCTACTGTTCTGACTACTTAATTTCCCCTTTTGGAATAAGCAGGGGGATATAAGCTCTTTTTATGGCTAATACTGTGACTTCCCTACTGACATGGATTAAATTGGAACAAGAGGAGAATGATAAAATAGAATGAATTTAGACTAAAATTTCTAATTTCCTTTCCTCCATGGATCTCAAACACTTTATATTTTTGACATTCAGAGCTATAGCTAATATACATATAATTTTTTTTGAGGCTGGAGTTAAGTGCCCATGGTCACATAGCTAGGAAGTGTTAAGTGTCTGAGATCAGATTTGAACTCAGGTCCCACTGAATTCAAGGCTGGTGCTCTATCCACTGCGCCACCTAGCTTCCCCCCCCCCCACCTAATATTTTTTGTGCTAGAGTGGGACAAATATGCATGCAACATCCTCAAAGTATAAGACTGGACTTTCTAGGACACTATTGAACTTCTGGGAAACTTGAGAGATGAGATCAGAAAGATCTCACTTAAAAAAAAGTAAGTCATCCACTTGTAGTGGGCTGGAACTCTGAAAGGGCATACTTGAATCTGAGACAGCAGGGACTCATAGTTAAGTACTTACTCCATGTGAGATGGTGGTTCTCTAAGCACATACTTGATGTAATGTATTGATGTGGTAAATCTAGTTGTCATATACTTAGGATAATGTGGTGATGTGATGTTCTACAGTTGCACATGTCCAGTGTGGTGTGGTGATATAGTCTTTAAATACGGGGAGTCCGAGGGACAGAGAGCTCTCTCTTTCTCTCAGCCACAGCTCTCACCCACAGCTGTCAAAGAAGACTTCAGGCTCCAGACTCCAGACTCCATCTTAGACCAGTCCCTTGGAGACTCTCCTCCCTCCTTTACTTCTCCACCCTAAGATGAAGGACTTTGTCTGATCCCAAGGTCCTTTAGAGAACTAGACCGGACATTACATCTAATAGCTTTCTAATTTTTCCTAATTAGCCTTTAAGGTTAGATTCTGATTCCATTTGTTTCAAATGAGTAGTTGTCAGCTTTCTGGGGCAATTTCAGCACTCTGGTACAATGTCTTCCTTATCTCATTCTAATTATGATTGAATATTTATTTGTACTTATATACACATATAGAGTGACAGGATCCACTCATAAGTGAGGCATCTTCTTAACTGTGTAATTTTAGGATCACTGGAAGACCTGCTTATTTGTCCTGTCTCACTTTTGGACATTCACTCCTGTAGAATTTCCTTAAGTAAATTTTAATTCTAGGGAAGATATGGAAAGGAGTAGCAGAATAATGCTTTATAGCTGCAGGGATTTGTTCATTAAGTCAGTTAACTAGCATGCGGTAGCATTCTAAGCAACAAGTTTAGTATTCTGAAAAGAATTCTAGCTATGAAAACAGAAGACCTAGATCCTTCCTAGGAAGCTTGTTACTTTCTTGACCTGGGACAAATCACGAGATATCTCTAGGAGTTAGTTTTTTCATTTATAAAATGAAAGGGCAGGACTAAGTAGCCTCTGGGGATATTTTCAACTCTTGATTTATATCCCTGAATATATGACATACATTTCAATAAGGATAGGAGGGGAATTCTGGAGTATGAGCATAGACCACCACCATATATTGGGGAAATATTCATAGTTCACTATATGCATGTGTGGTGAGTGAAAAGAAAATTATTAATACTAGGTAGAAGGCCAGGAGTTTTGGTTCATAGAGGAGCAGAACTTGGGGTGGACTATCCAACAAAGAGAAGGAATGCACTGCAGCTAAATTTTGTTTATTCCTCAGTCTAAGAGTAGGAATGTGTGTGTGTGTGTGTGTGTGTGTGTGTGTGTGTGTGCGCGCGTGCATGTGTGCACGCGCATGCGTGCACACGTGTCCTGTGTATAAATTTGGAATGGAAAAAAGTTGTTAGGAAGAAATTATTCAGTCTCCTTTTTCATAGTTAATTTATAAGTAAAGAAAAACATATCAATGAACACTGGTTATTTGGATAGTGATATCAATGATAATATTTCAATAGTTAAAAATTATTTCCTTTAAAAATCTCAATATAATTATTTAGAAGTCATACTCACCTATACATTTTTAAAAATGAAATGACTGTCTATGTTACCCATGGTCTATTTTGAAAATGTAAATTAGCTTTTTGATTCATGAATTATTTCCTACCAACATTACTGTTGACAGATGAGAATAAAGCAAATTTAGTCTTAACATTGGGTAAGAAATAATTTCACATTCTTAAATTATTCCTTTGAATTCTGAATACCAGAAAGACATTTTTGAAACATCTAAATCCTTAAAGTGAAATAAACTTCAGAAGTGTTTTAATGTGAGTAATATAAGCTAAAAAAATAAAACGCTTTGAGTCTTTAAAATAATATTAGTTTTGCATGTCAGTTTTTCTTAAAGATCAGCTCTTTCTTTATTTCTTTTTTTTTTACTGTTTTATTGAAACTTCAACAGACAGTAGCTTACTTTTCCATGGTCTTAAGCACCTGAGACTTTTGGCTGATGGCTATAAGACCAGTAAAATTGCCTATAAAATGTAACTTTATACTATAACTTACACAATGTTTATAGAATATATTCCAACATTTACTTTTTCAAAAGCAAACTCTTGTGTATTTGCATGTAGAAATTTAGATGTGTTATAGTGGAAAACTAAAAATGGTCCACTGATTTGGACTAAGTTAGCTAACACTTTCTCTATATCCACCTTGCTGGAAAAGGCATCTGAGTAAAGTAGCTCAAAGAAAATACAGTAGCACTCTGTTATAATACAATTTACTATTCTCTGGATTTATATATACCATGTGCACAAATAGGAATACATAAGAAAAGAGCTAGAAGGGAATCTTAGAGACAATTGAACTCCACACTTTCATTTTACAAATGAGGAAACTGAGGCTTAGTGAAGTTAAATAATTTGCCTAGGGTCACATAGGGAATAAACAGCTGAGGCAATATTTGAACCCTGGTTCTCTGACTCCAACTTTAATAGATTTTCCATTGCATCATACTGCTTTAAAAAAAAAAAAGATATAAACATGGGTCTCAAATCCCATGAGTAAAGAACTCATATAATATGATCAACCTAGGACACCAGAACATGTTTGTCCAGTCCCTTAAAAACCAAGTTAATAAAGAGTTTCCACGGTAACTACAAAGGTGAAGTTGTCATCAGCCTTCATCTTGCAATAGTTTACAGAAACACCTGTGGAGATGGGGGCCATGAATGTTGCAGTACTGGTTTACTGAAGACTAGAGTGTGTTTCTTGACTTAAACACAATGAATAAGGTCAGTGTTGCTTTGCCAAGTATGACAGAATCAAAAATATGTAGGCACACAACTTATCCACCATAATGGAAATACCATGCTCTGACAGATATGTGATCTATTAATTAGCCTCCAATATCACTTGGATAAGGTGTCTGCTCCCCAAATGTTCTATAGTTATGTGCAGGAAAGTGCTTTTGGTCCCTGGCAGGCTTCCAGATCATAAGAGTTGAAATAGAAAATGTTCACAGCTGAGTACAACATTCTATCTCCCAGCTTGATGCATGGCATAGGTGTATACAGTAACTATAATGCATGCCTTGGTCAGCTTTACCTTGTAGAATCCTTCAAACTGTCAGCTCAAAAACCTCTTTCAGGAAATCTGCTTTACTTCCTTCTCCTTCCCCTCAATTATTAATGCCCTTCCCCTAAATTATTTTGCATTTGCTTTCTTTGTGTTTACTTGTCTAACTACATGTTATTTCCTAATAATAGAATGAAAACTCTTAAAGGCAGACACTAATTGTTTTTGTCTTTTAATTCCCAGTGCATACCCCACTGTATGACATAAAGTAGTAAATGGTTAATGGATGAATGAGTATAATGTCAATCTAGCCAAATTATATAATTGACTTTCAATGATCACTTGGGGTAAATCTGAGGTTTTTTTTTTTTTTGGTTTTTTTTTTTTTTACTATAAGGATAAAGTTGCATAATAGATATTAGATATTAAGTTGTAAATTCTCTGGGCATCTTATAGCAAAAGGTCCACATCTTAGGATATTAGCTATCTAAAAGAGAGTCACAAGTTAGTTTTCACCAAATACTGGAATACCCAAAGGCATAGAAACAAAGTTTTCTTGGAAAGTCAAAAACCATTTGAAAGAGAAGTTGTTCTGGTTTTGCACCAAGGAGATGAGAGGCACATGACTTTAGAATACTATCTATGGGCTACTGTCCTTCTAAGACTTTATGTTGTTCTCTTTCACCAGTTCTTCTTTCTGAGGTAAGGAAGTTAATAAGAGTTTGCACTTATTTCAGACACTGAGAATATTTTTTCATTGTAGTGGTGATCAGCATTATGAACAATTTTCCAGAGGTTGTTGGAGAAAAGGAAGCTTTGCATGCCACACTAGAATGTAGTTAGAGTTATTCTTTTTTGTTTTGTTTTGTTTTGTTTTTGAAAACAAAGTCACTTTATTATAAATTTTTGACAGTATAAATGCATGAGTAATTTTTTTATAACATTATCCCTTGTATTCATTTTTCCAAATTATTCCCCTCCCTCCCTCTACTCTCTCCCCTAGATGACAGGTAATCCCATACATTTTACATGTGTTACAATATAACCTAGATACAATATATGTGTGTTAATTCCGTTTTCTTGTTGCACATTAAGTATTAGCTTCCGAAGGTATAAGTAACCTGGGTAGACAGACAGTAGTGCTAACAATTTACATTCACTTCCCAGTGTTCCTTCTCTGGGTGTAGCTGTCTCTGTCCATCATTGATCAACTGGAAGTGAGTTGGATCTTCTTTATGTTGAAGATTTCCACTTCCATCAGAATACATCTTCATATAGCATTGAAGTGTACAGCGATCTTCTGGTTCTGCTCATTTCACTCAGCATCAGTTGATGTAAGTCTCTCCAAGCCTCTCTGTATTCCTCCTGCTGGTCATTTCTTACAGAACAGTAATATTCCATTAGTTAGAGTTATTCTAGCCACAAATGGCTTTCCAAATTAGAAGTGCAAAAAGCGGGTTCATTGGAAATATAGTTACTATATAGTTATGTAGGTGCTATTATCATCCCTGATAGACTATGAAATCAATGAAAATATCTCTTCCAGTATCCAACATAATGTCTTACAAGAGGTAAGTGCTTAAAAATAATTTTTGGATGTGTGAATGATTGCAGAAATGAAGACTAGCTTTTATCCATCACCCTAGGGCTTACATGAGTATTACCAAGTACTTGCTAACCCATTAGCCAAATTTCTTATAAGTATAATTTTTTCATCAAGAAAGATTTATGTATGCATTATGGATATCTTTGTTGAAAACATAAAAATAAGCAGGCTTTTATAGACAATTTTCTAAGGCAGATCATATTGCTGTAGTTACACAATGATATGTATACAATATACATGATTCCACTGAATTTTCTATTGATTTTTTTTTAAAGCATTTGACTTTTCAGAGCTGTTAGGTTCTTGCTAAGTGCTAGTGAGATAATGAGATATTAGGTTCTTACTAAGTGCTAAATCGGTACTTAACAATTCTCTAGTTCTGGCTTTTACTAGAAGTTTTACCCCTTCGAACTTCTGGGGAGGAGCTTGCATGCTTAGGAGGAGCAAGTTCATTGGTTGAAGTATTTTTTCCCAGAAGCCCTTGCATTATCCCACGCCCATTCTCTGGGAGAATAAAAGAGGGCAGCACTCCAGAGATTGAGAAGAGTCTCTACTCTAGGTCAGAGTTGGGGGCTCTGGCCGAGAGATTGAGTTGAGACAGCAGATCTCCTCCCAGAGAGCAATCGGCAGTCTTGGCAGTCTCAGGAGACAACAGAACATTACACAGAGTTTGAAAGATTCTCCTCAAATAAAATGTCTCTGATACATAGGTAGTGTCTACTCTCAAGGAATTTACATTTCATTGTTGTCAGGGCTTTTTTGCAATGAATTTGGGATTAAGTGATTTGCCCAGGGTCACATAACTAGTAAGTATTACACATCTGAGGCCACATTTGACTCCAGAGCCAGTGGTCTTGACAAGGAAACCCCAAAACTCTTAAAAGAGAAAACCTCCTTGAACTCTGCCTCAGGGAGGGCACTCTACCCTAAGCACAAAGGGTTTCATCTTTGTTATCTGGCTCAGTCCTGAAACCCATTGAATTCAATTCAAATTCTAACCCTGGCTAAAACCCAGCCTGGAGCCAACCTGGGACTCCACCTAAAGCCCCTTCAGCTTGTAGCCAAAGCCCCCTATTATAAAAGACCTAAGCTGGATTCCTCCCTTAGCAGAGGTCCTAAACATGGCAGTCTTATGCCTGGCATGCCAAAGGATCTCTGCCACTGGACCCCTGGTTCCGGTGCCTTTTATCTCTACCTTCAACTTTACTAACCTAGACTTTACTTCCAAACCCCATAATAAACCTCTTTTATCAATGTAGGTTTTCGGGTCTGTAAATTCCTTTACAGGGGACTCTTGTGCCGCTACTAGATCAAATTTAACTCTATATCCTTGCGGATACAGATGCGCTTGCGCCGAATCCAAAAGGGTTGCAGGAGAGTTCTGACTCCCTCTACCCGGAACCTGCCACTAGACTTCAATTAAACCTAACTTCATTTAGTTACCCCTTATCTAGATCTCATCAGTCTGACCCATTGTATCATCTAGCTTCCCCTAGGTGCTCAGAAAAAGTGATACAAGGACACTCTCAAGGTCTCTCCTATTAACTTCAGAATTGATTGTATGACATGGAAAACACTGGCACAGAACCACTTGGCATGGCGTGCTTCATCAGAGAAGGTACTGTGCTCTATGAGCAAAGCAGAATTGAATTAGCCCAAAAGAAAAACGAGATGTGCAAAATTAGAGAATTCACACCAAATATTCATAGGGACTATTTGTGCCCCACCTGTGGCAGGGCATTCAGAGCTCATATTGTTCTGATCAGTCATAGTTACATACATTGTAATTCTATATTAACAGGGATGTTATTTTTGTTCTTTTGGAGAATGAAGGACACCAACCAAGCAAGCAGGTAAAAATCATATTAGATTCTGACAGGTGCAACCACAGTGATTCCCTTGTGAAGCATAGGACAGATAATTCTCTTAATGAGTTGGGCTAAAATATAGCAGGAGCAAAGAATCACAAAAAGGCTGGGTATTGCAGTGGTTGCCGTTGATCATTTATTTCAGTCATATGTGATCCTTTATAACTCCTTTTAGTGTTTTCTTGGCAAAGATACTGGAGTGGTTTGCCATTTCCTTCTCCAGCTCATTTGACAAATAAGGAAACTGAGGCAAACAGGTCACTTGCTCAGGGTCACAGAGTTAATTAATGTCTAAGGCCAGATTTGAACTTAGGTACCATCTAGCTGCCCTATTGCATTGGTGCTCATATAATATTAGAAGACCCTAAGGAAGACCTCCAGTGCATTTGTTGGATGCTTTATCACTAAGTTGTGGAAAGGAAGAGCTAAGAAAAGCACCAGATATAAAGGCATAGAGAGGAATATTTAAATGACTGAACTCATGGATACATTAAGGTATATAAATTCATAGTTTACAATTCAATGCATCAAGCATTTATCTTTCCCCCCCTCCCCCTGAGGCTGGGGTTAATTGACTTGCCCAGGGCCACACAGCTAGGAAGTGTTAAGTGTCTGAGACCAGATTTGAACTCGGGTCCTCCTGAATGCAAGGCTGGTGCTCTATCCACTGTGCCACCTAGCTGCCCCCATCAAGCATTTATCAAGCATCCACCATATACAAGGTCTTATGTTGTACATATAAAGACAAAATAGAAAAAATTGTTCCTGCCATTAAGAAAAACCCGATTAGTTTTGAAGCTGACATTTGAATTCCATGTTCCAGTATAGCAACTCTATCAAGTGAACTGCACAGATGGATGAAGGAAAGACACTCTTAAGATTTGCAGAAGTTAGTTAGGTTTAGAAACATAGGAATTTACTTCCTAAAAAGAAGCTAAAAATAAGCAGGATCACATTAAAGTCCCAAAGAATACTAGACAATATATAACATAGTGCCCTATATGTGCTTTGATTTAACTCCTAACACAGAGTCCATCAATATAATTGTCTGCCTCCTGTTTTCCATGCCTGGGGAATTCAGTGGCATCTCTCCCTTCTCAGATACATTTGAACTTAAGTCTCACAGCTTCTGCTCAACTTTAATATGCTCCTTTGATGAACAATAAAAAAGTCTTAGGTCTTATAAACATCTATAGTACAAGAGAGGTGGGAGAGGCCATTTTCCTGGCATCTCAGGACTTTCCATTTCTAACTAAACATAGAAAGTTGTCATGTGAATATTTCAGAACCTCAAAAACAATTTTGGTCTCAGCCTGTGTGGGGGGTGGTGGCTCTTATTTCATCCATACCAATCCACCCATCTCTTATTAGAACATGTAATTCCCACAGTGCTGAGTATCCAAAAATTTTGTGAACAGACTGTCCTTTGGACATCCTTCATTTGAAAGCACAGCCTTCATATCCTGAAACATCCACTTATTTTTAAATAAAAAATGCCATTAGTTCCTGTCAAAAAGATTGATAGATATGATAGACATAAACAGATAGATATTTAGATAGATAGAATAGATGGATAGATAGATAGATAGATAGATAGATAGATAGATGATAGATAGATAGATAGATAGATAGATAGATAGAAAATAGATAAAGGGAGTGAGCCTGAAAAATCATGTTCTCAAGTTTCCAAGAAACAGCTGTATTAGAATTACTTTTGTTAGGAGCCTCGAATACTTTTTGAGAAGTTGCTTAATTCACTTTTGAATTATCCCCCTTGACTTTTACATTTCCATCCTGCTACCTTCTGATGCTTGAGATTCCTTCACAACCCTAGTCCTCTCAGACTGGGGAGATCCTGACCAGAATCTTCATATGAGGAAGTGTTCAGGAAAGCCATGTCTTATCTGACTTCACTCTTGATATGCTAGGAATTTTTTATTTTGCCTCTTTTACTTTTTAGGTCTCTTTTATGTATTATCTTTCTCCATTAGAATGTAAGCTCCTTGAGGGTAGGGATTATCTTTCCTTTTGCTTTTATTTGTATTCCAAAGGATTTAGCACAGTGCTTGGCCATAGTAAGTGCTTAATAAATGTTTCAGAAAAATCTAATTTGATCATTATTTTATCTCCCGTCATTCATGCACTTCTTTTGTCTTTGTACAGTATGGAAGAGCAACATCCCTTTAAATAGATCAATGTAACACAAGGAAAAGAAATTTTTAAGATGAAAAGTTTTAACTCTGAATTGGCAAGCAGAATTCTGAACTATAATCAATTATTCAGCTGCTACTGCTGACTTAGGTTACTCCAGAAAGTATGTGAATTTAAATCCTAGAAAACAAGGATCCTGTTTCCCATCATGCTAATTTCCCTAGTACAGAACATCCCATATGCTAGGTACCCTATTAGTATTATTAACATATTTATTATACCCTGAGTATAATTTAGTGATACAGGATATTTCTATTTTCTAGTTTTTGAGGACACATCTGTATCAATAACCTAGTACCTATGCAGGTTAATTAACAATTAGTAGAGCTGATATCCTACTCTACACACAGAAGGGTTGTGTATTATTGGAGGTTTTGACCTATTTCAGTAGAAACAGCATCAAATACTATAATTATGTCTTATTTAAGCCTTATATAACTCTAAAATGACATTTGTTATGTACTTACTGATATTCTGGTACTTACTAAGTATTTATTTTGTGTCAGATATTATGGAAAGGGCAGGTATTACAGGAATTAATATTTGCTTCTTCTAGATGATGAAACTGAGGGTCCAAGGCATGTGAATTGCACAGGGTGACATGACTTATGAATTTATAAGAGAGGGTTTGAATTGAGAGCTTCCTCATTTTGAGCCTAATAATATACTATTCCATAATGGTCCTGAAAATTACTTAGTACATATAATGTATTGAATGGTGTCTGTCTCATAATATGACTAAAGAAATCAAATAAATTAAGCTAAATCCAATGAATTTGGATCACATAGACATAGGAAAGATGGAGAATTGTGGCATCAATCTAATAATTCAAATAAATTTCCAGTACAATCTGATATTTAATTTTAATAGTTTTCCAATGGTTCATTTAGGTTCAGAAGGGCTAAAAGAAATGAAACCATAAAGATAACATGAAAATAAAAATTAATGCCTGAGAATGGACTCATTCCCTTGAATGACACTGTGACTCTGTATGATCTAACTATTCTTTTGATACTATTCCTGGGAGGTAATGATTTCAGAGGGGATAGAATCACAGGAGTCTTACTGCAGATCAGAAGTTCACATTGCACTCAATGAAGACTCAGCCAAGTTTGAGCTATTTGATTGCTTAACACATTAGTGGACTCACTCCAGTTCCCAGTGGTCAGGGATCCACATCACAAAGTCCCTATCCCATCTGGTACTAATTGGAATCCTTTTTGGTAGTTTCCAAAGGCAAAATAGGGAAAAGAGAAGGAGTTGTCTCTTCTTAGGAACAAAGACTCTGACACTAAAATGTCAAGCATCGAACTATATCCCTTTCTTGTTATATCCTTATTTTGGTAATAATAACACTCCTTCTCCTCCTCCTCCTCCTCTTCCTCCTCCTCCTCCTCCTACTACTACCACCACTACCACCAACACCACTACCTACCTACCTACCTACCTAGCATTAATGTAACACTTTAAGATTTACCTTACTAATATTATATCACTTTATCCTCACAATAATCTGGAAAGGTAGGTACTATTATTATTCCTATTTTACAGGTAAGAAAACTGAGGGAAAGTGTCATTTGCCCAGAGTCACACAGGTAGTGTCTGAAGCAGGATTTGAACAAAAGTCTTTTTGAATTTAGACTCAACATTTGTGTCCACTGTACCCAAAGGCTGTTTTTATGGCAATTCCAAACTTATTAGATAGTGTGATATAGTGGAAATATACTAGTGTTTAATAGAGGGGATAACCGGGTTCAAAGTGCAGTTAGGAGTATAATGGATAAAGGATGGGGTCTGGAGTCAGGAAGACTAATCTTTGTGAGTTCAAATACAGACTGAGATAGTTACTAATTGTGTGACCCTGGGCAAATCATTTAACCCTGTTTCCCTCAGTTCTCTTCTATAAAATAAACTAGAAAAGGATCTGGCAAACCATTTTGTTGTCTTTTCCATGAAAACCCAAAATAGGTCATAAAGTGTTGGACATAGCTGAAACAATTGAAAAACAACTGGAGTTAGAAAAAGTGGGGGTGGTTATGATAGGTCTGTTGTACTCTGCCCTGATTAGAACACATCCAGAATATTGTGCCATTTCTTTTTGGAAGGGCACAGATAAGTTGGAAAGCATCCAGAAGAAAGCAATAAGTGTTACAGCTAAAACTATCTTAAAGCTGAACTGACTACCTTAGTGTGTTCCCTCTCAGGAAAAGTCTTAAAGCAAAAGCTAGAAAATCATCTGTCAAACATGAGATAGGGATTCTTTTTTTTTTGGGGGGGGGGGGAATATCGGTTAAACTAAGTGGCTATCAAGTTCCTCTAAAAATCTATGATTGAATGAATGAATTAAAAAGCATTTATAATGACTTGCTATATGCCAAACAGTGTACTAAGTAAGCACTGGTGATATAAATCAAAGAGCAGAGACATTCCCTGTTCCTGAGCTCACATCTAATGGGACAAAATTGTTTTAAACTTCATGTATTAAAAAAATGTAAATTGTCAATATTATCTTACCATTTTTCAACCTTTTTCTTTATAATGTGTTCTTCTCTACCTTAGAATTACAATAATTCCCCCCCAACCATATCCTCATCCCAATCTAGTCACTTTTCAGTTCCCACTCCCTCACCTTCAACTATGAGTCTTTCCTCTCCATTGGACATACGTCATTTGAGAAGATAGTAATGCAAAACATAATTACTACAAAATGAGAGGTCCTGACTTGATGATCTCTAATATCTTGCCCAGCTCTAAATATGATGATATTACAAAATAAATCTTCAACTAGCTCTTGAACTATAGATTTCAAAGTCCAGAGAGGTAACTGCCCTAAAGTCACCTAAGAAGGTATCGGACAGGATTTGAGCCCAGATCTTTTGATTATAAATCCAAAGCCTTTTCCATGGAACCATATTAGTTTTCAATGAATCTAACTTCCTGAATGTTCCACACTAGCCATACTAGTCTAATCAGTCTTCCATATTTATTACTTGTGCCATATATATTACTAATACCTCTGTTATTTTCATTTCCCTAATTTTCTTTTGGCCTCTTTCAGTTATAAGCTTCCTTTTAGGTATAATATTAAATCCTACCTCTTATATGAACCCTTCTGTGTTATACTTTATATTTTGAACCCTCTGACCCTTGTCCCCTTAATAATTAAAATAGTAAATAAATTTATAAGTAGTTAGTATGAGATAATAGTAGGAAGATCGCAAAGGGGAACTTAAAAGTCACTTACAGGCTGTCCCATAAATTAAGGGAACATAGAATTTACTTGAAAATTGTCTCATAAATTAGGTGGCAAAAGAGTCACTAGAAACTGTTTCACAAATTAATTAAAGCTACATCTTGAGATAATGTGCTAAATTAAAAGAAGTCTTATGTAAGGTTCCCTCAGTACTGCTAACTGTCCATGATATATATGCCCCAGATAAGTCCAGAAATGGGCAGTAAGACTGACAGAACATTAGTATTATGTTAATGTATTAACCTTAAAGTATTACCAATAACTTTGAGATATGTGAATATGTTAATGAACTAACTCAAAGTGCTATGCATAAGGATTATATTATCTCTTAGTACTGAAAGCCTATAAAAATCAAACTCCTGATCCATGTGCACCCCAGCATTCATCTGTTATGGGTCCATGCTGTTCAAGTGCTCTCAGCTCTGATTGGCAATTACATAAGTGACTGTTTGTCCTCTTCATCATTTCTTCTTCATGCTGTCTACTTACCTTTGCCACTTCATCTCCCATTTTCTTGGCATCTGCCTCCACACTGGCCATTTTGCCTGTGACATACTAATGTGTGATTGATAGACACAGTACTCCTCATTTGTTGTCATCACAGTCTTTCTTGGGGTTGTCCTTGCCCCCTACTCAAACCAAAAGGACACCCTTGCAGTTTTATCCTCTTAGTCATAGACTGGGAGAACTATACACTATTCATAGTTACCTATATTCTAGAAGAAGTTATAAATTGTGAATTTATGTGTGGAAAGTAAAGATGGATAGTTGAGCATCATGTTCTCTCCCAGGAAATTTTTATTTTTTTCTGGATAGTAATAAGTGAACTAATAATTCCATAAATTGATTGGCAATTCACCTGTCTTCAGACATACATATGAATATGATATTTTTACATAGTTGTACCATACGTAGCAAAATGTATATAATTGAGTCTTATTAAGCATATGTTTCTGATGATGACATCTTTAAAGGCAATTGCCCTATTGAGGCCTTCTGGAACAATGGAAAAGTTACTGGCTTTAGCATTTGAACATTCAGAAACGATGAGTTACAATCTGGTTAAGTATGTGACTCTTGTTGATGTTTTTTCATAAATTCCCTGTAGTTGGGAGGAGAGGAGAGCTCATCAATTGTGCTGGTATTGTTATCTGCTTTAAAACAAAGAAACAAATCTGGATAATGCTAGTAGAGTATATTGGCTGTCCATCTATTAGTCCCTATCCTTGATTATGGGATCAACACATCTTTTTGAATATAGATTTTTTTCCAGTGACATTCTTTCATATATTCCTTCACACTCCAAACACAATTCCTTGAGACAAATAATACAAAGCCAATGCTGAGGCACAAATTGATAGAGTGTAAAGGAATGCTAAGAGAGTGCAGAATGGAAAGGCAGGGGTGGATTTAATTAGGGAAGCCTTCCTGGAGGAGGTAAAACTTGAGCTAGGTTTTAAAGAAACAAACCAGCACTCAAATAAAAATATGCTTATTTATTGTATTTATATTTAATGGCCTGAGTCTATTTTCAAAGAGGAACTTCACTACCATGATAATAGAATATGGTATTTGCTTGATTTTCCTCCCTGATTTGTGGAAGAATCCTATAAATTTCATTATAAATAACCAAGTAAAGGCGCAACTTTTCCTGTAACTTAGCAGCCTAAAGCCAATAACCTCTAATAACAGTCTGAGTGGCTGTTGAATCAGCAGGATGGCGCAGTTCCCCATAGTAAGCAGGCAGCTCTGCTCTTGACATTGAGAACGGACATGTTTCTTTATTTTTGTTCTTTCCTTACACCCTTTCTTTTAGTACATCTAGAGATCTAATAAACACATGAAATTCTTCCTATAACAATTTTAAAACTTTTTAGTAAATTTATCTAGCAGAGCCCCTGATTCTGGTGACATCAGTGTCCAGTTCTTCTAGGAGAATATTTAAAATATGATAATTGAGACCTATATGAGATATAATACCTAAATGTCCAGCTGTTCATACACATAAGCTATGGAAAAGATGACCACAAAACCATTGCTTTCATCTTTGGAGAGTGCAAGCTTTTGGCTCCTGATATTCATGGGGGCTTTAGAGTAAATGGATAGGAAGCTATTTTATCTGATGAGGGGGTGTAGGTGGGCTTAGGATGGAGCTGAACAGGAAACTGGATCTCCCATATAAAAGGATACTCTGTCTTTCCTTCATTTTACAAATAAAGTGATACAGTCAACTTTCCATGGTCCACTGGAATTTTTTCTTGATTTTTTCACTTTATTTATCTATTAGTGGATCCCACTCAGCCAGCAAATACCAGGGTGTCATGGTTAAGGACTGGGCACCGAAAGAATGTCCATTTAAGATTTTAAGTACTTCTAACTTTTAGATTAATTGTGTTTTTGTTTGATGGTTTCAATTATTCAAACTTCTTTCTTTTAGAATCATGAGTTGAATGTTCATGATAAGAGGAGTTTGATTAAATTGCTTGTTCTACAGTAAATGTAGATCCCAAAAGAGAAGTCCTTAGTGTAAAATATGAATCCTTCCCCCTTTCTCCTCAGTTCCTTTATTTTAGCCAAGGATAAACTGGGGCTGGTGGGGAAGGGAATAGGAAGAAAGCACAATACCTTATTTCCTTCATTCAGACTAGGAAAGCTTGAGCCTGCAGGCTGAGTATTTCCATGGTCTGTCACACCCATTGATCCAGGAATAGTCTATCCCCACCCCTTTTCCCCCACCCCCAAAGTGGCCCAGTCTTCACTATTCTGTGGAAAGATTGACTAATGGTTTCAAATGGAAACTTGTCAATAAAACTCCCATGTTCAGGGAATAGTCTTCCCAAGGATCAAAAATAATGCAGCTAGTGAGTCAGGAATATAGTCATTTTAAATCCAGGTCTAAAAATAAAGTGAAAACCCTTGTTTCACTCTTAATCCACAGGAGCAATATCACAGGTTAGAGGCTAAAAAAAGCACTTTGGGATTGGAGCAAGTAGCATTTTCCCATTTGGCCCCTATAAAAGTTCTTGGTCTGGGTGCCAAACCAGGAAATTTTATTTGATCCATAATGAAAACCAGTTAAAAGCAATATCAGGGAGAGCTGATAATGTGGCATGAGCTTTCTATCACTTATGACTCCATTTAAAGAACAAGGAAATCTTGGAGAGACTCTCCAATTGGGAGTGAGGGAGAGGGTCAGGGGTGGGGGGGAAGGAATTTTTTCAGAGGTCTAGGTTAGCAGAGCCTTCTGCTGGCATGGGATAGTCTCTTTTTTATTAAACAGAAGAAAATTTATCACCCAGGATTTGGGGGAAATGTTTATAGTGTCCTTAGGCACAATGCTGTTGGCTTTCTGAGATGTCAGTTAACCTCTCCTGCAGATGAAAAGCTGCAGCTGCTGAGACTAGGGGGCTAGATGAGAATTTCAAAACAGGATTGATATATTTAAAATGTGCTATAGAGCAACATTTTATTTGTTTTTTGTTTTTTGTTTTTCTCTTTTTCTTTCTTTAAACATTTTGGAACAGGTGTAGGTATAAAGTCAGAAAAATCTCTTCATTGAAGGGGTTACAGTAGGCCTTTTGCAAGTGGACAGTTACAAACTCTCTTTCAGGAGACTATTGTTACTTCTCAACTTGTCTGCTTTATTAAAATAGTAATGCCTTTAAGAAAATATTAATTTTATTTTTAATTTATTGTATAAAACAAACATTTTCATAACATTACATAATAAAAATGATTGCACATGAAACTGCCAAGCTATTATGTACAACTTGCTGTTCTTTTTAAAGTTATCATGTAAGTTTCTTTTTCTTTTGTTTTCCCTATTTTTTTCTCTTTCTCTGTCCTGATGGTTACCATTGAGTGAATAAACCATTTTGATTGTCATAGTAGCCATTTTATTATTTTAAGTTGTAAACTCACTTACAAAAAAAGAGTTTGAAGTAAAGGAGGAAAATTTAAAGAATTTTGTTTTATAAAAATTGTCAGGTTTTGTCTTTAGCAATAAAATTAGAAAATCAGAAAGAGAAAGGCATCTTAAAGAATTTCAAGTTTAATTCCTTCATTTTATAGAGCAGCAATGTAGAGAAATTAAGTTACTTATTGAAAGTCATAGATCAAGTAAGTGGTAGAATTGAGACCAACATCCAGATCTCCTGACTCCCAGACCAGTACTTCCTAAACACCGACTCACTAAAACTGCGCTGTGCCATTTTCGATGACTCTTCCTGGCAGTCTGTTGAGTTGGCTCTCCAGCTGTCAAGCCAGATGTCTTTGACAGCTGGTGGGTATTTAGTTCTTTAAATCCCCAACTCAAGCAAAGAGATGATGAGACATGGAGCATCTGACCTGCAGATTGCTCATTCTCTAGTTGTGTCAGAACTTTGAAGTTCAAAGATAAAAATCTGAGTCAATCATAACATTTTTCTTTGGCCATAAGGCAAGACACCTACAACTCACCCCCCCCCTCCCCCCCCCCCCCCCCCCCGCAACCATGAGACCAAGAGGTAGTGAGGGAGATTGATTCCACTGTGGGCATAGTCATGACACATAAATTCTTTCACATCATTGAGTCTTGTGCTGTGTACTGTGAGTAGCTGGTAAGGAGGAAAGTCACATGAAAGTCCCCTCTTCTAACCAATTAATTAACTTTGAGTCTTTGGTTATATGCATGTAAGGAGAAGAGTTTTCTTTTCTTTTCTTTTCTTTTTTTTTTCTTGTGATAACTTTTTCCCCCCGTAGGAGGAAGCAAAGTCCAAAATTTTGAAAGAAAAGGGTTCTGGAAGCTTTATCCAGTAGGGTAAATGCCTATCATGATGATCAAAGACTGAAGATTTTGGTACATGTGGGAACGCTTGTACACCTCCTCTGTGATTGTGGCAGATGTGCATTTCCAGAGGGTAATTTCTTCTTCAGATTAACCAGGTGCACAAGGAGTGCCAAGGGGATATGGAAACATTTTGGCTATAAAACTTACAAACTTCATGCTAGCTTCCTGGTGCCTTCAGAAAAAAGGGGGTCTCTTTATGAGGAGTGGTGCAATTTCTTAAAGCAGGCTAGGCAAATTGATATAGCAAGGGGTGATTATGGCTAAAGCTTTCTGTGTATGGAAGATGTCTAGAATAATTGATTTAGAGATAGAAGGGATCTTAAAGGCCTTTGTGTTTAATTCACTTGTTTTACTGATGAGAAAACTAAGGCACAGGATTGATTTAAGATATAGTGAACAAAAATTTATGGCAGATTTTGAACCTAGTTCTTCCTAAAGAGGTTCTGGGTAACTAGGAGGGGATGGCAGAAAAAGCCTGAAGTACTAATAACATTACTCCCTAAGGCAAGCAGGGAAAACAACTTATGGGTATCAGTTCAACCTTATAGTGCCATCCCCTTGGGCATGTTCTTACTGTATCCAGAAAACCAACTTATAATGTCAAACCCCTGAGATTAAATTTCCCCCATAAATCTATCCATGGACTATACCATCTTTGGTGAATCCCTTTTGGGTTAGACCATCATGCCATTCTGCCTCACAGTCTTTTTTCTCTTATCCCCTCATGCCTCATACCTCATGGTGTCTTTCTCCTTTTTATAAAACTTTTTTAGGTACTAAATCCTTTTTGGAATTTAGCCTGCTAGTCAATGGCATATTCCCATCTCATGGCATATTCCCTTTCTCCTGACTAATTGTGAGTTCCACTAAGGAACTTGTCTTTTCCCTTGTTAATTGTGAAACCCACCACTTTCTTTGCTAAGTCTTTACTTCGTATTTACCACTCTTGGTGCCTATTTTGCCTCTTTATTTTATCTGTAATATCTTGTCATAAATAAAGATATCTTATGGCAAAGAGAAAGCCTTAATGAATTTTTCACATATGGATTGCTATTGAATCTTATTATTTTGTATAAAACCTCATCATTTGGCATAGATACATCTCTTAAATATTATCATTTGGTGCCTACCCCAATGTCATCATTCCTGCCTTCAAGTGTGGTACCCTAAATATCAAATTATGCTATTTCTCATTCCAATTCATCGTGTTTAACTCAATTCATTTTTATTTTACTCAATAACTATTAATTTATGCCTTTGAAATACTTTGAAATAAATACTCTCACTTGACTCCTAATCTCTCAGATTTGGTACTTTTTATTGATGGTACCCTGAGCCTGGAATGTTCCCTCTCTTTACCTCTACTTTCTAGCATCAAGACATAGCTAAAATTATTCTTTTTGTAAGAGAGTTTATCTGATCTACCTTCCCACTCTTGCACCCCCTCCAATATTCATTTTTTCCCTCTGAGAAGAGGGCCAATGACATCAGAAGGGTGATGTCTTTCCTTGCAAGTAAATTAAATGTAAATAAGGCAGAGTTGTGCAAAATCATCAGGCTCATTCTCCCTTGCAGAGTTATCTGAGTCTATTGAGAAGACATAAGTTAGGATGAGTGATAATGACCATATAATTTAGGAGAGTTATATTTCAAGATATTGTGGGCTTTTTTAAGCTGATGGTTTTTTCCCAGATCTCAGTTTGTCTAAGGAAACACCCATTCAATAATTAAGGCTATATAGGAATTGAAACAAAAGATGCTCTAATTTGTTTTCATAACAGAATCAATCTAGGAGGAGAAGACCCTTAGGGTTTTTGGCTATTTACACTCACCATCAGTCATGAAAATTTAAACAATGAACAAGCTTGAGCTGAGAACAATTATTGGCTAGTAAAGGAAAGTTTAAAAGCATAGTCATTTGGGATGGAAAATGCCATCCATATCCAGAGAGAACTATGGATCAAAGCATAGTATTTTCACTTTGTTTCTTTCTTTCTTTCTCATGTTGTTCTCCCTTTAGGTTTGATTTTTATTTTTTTTTTTGCACAACATGACAAATGTGAAAATATATTTAAAAGAACTGAACATAATTAACTTATATCATATTACTTGTCTTGGGGAAGGGGGGGAGGTAAGAGAGAGAGAGAGAGAAAATTTGAAACCCCAAAGTCTTATAAAAATGAATGCTGAAAACTGTTTTTACATGTATTTGGAAAATAAAATACTATTGAAAAAAAAAGCATAATCAAGTAGCTCCATTTAATTCACAATGAGCTTTAACTCAGCCTCAGAGCTATATTTCAAGAAATCAAAAATGAAAACTATAAGATACAAAAGAGTTAATTGTTCCAGTTTATTGAAAAAATAAGCTAATCACTGTATTAGATTGTGAAAAAATGGTATAAGGTATCACTCCTGTCTTCAATGAGCTTATGATTTTGTTGAGGAGACACAAAACTCAGAATAAAGTGATCATAGAGCTATATAAAGGTAGTATATGGTGTGTGTGTTACTCATGTAGGCTATATCCATGTGGGTTTGTCAAAATGAAGTTGTCCAGGATATATGAACAGATGTTTCCAGAATCTCTTCTATCCAACTCCAAGGGAGACTTTGTTTTCTCCCTGGAAGAGGAGAAAAAGATCAGGGACACTATATTGGCCCACTTTCTTTTCCCTGGAAATAGGGTAGCTTTCTAAAATTATATTTATTTGCCTCCTCTTAAGTAAAGTTAGCCTAGGGAAAATGATATTAAGGTTCAAGTTATGGTCATTGTCACTTTCCCTTAATGAGAAAATAATGCTCCAAGCTATATTTTAGGCTTAACTCCTTTCTCACCAAAAATGAGTTATACAAAGACCACTACAAATGTTCAATAGTGAATAAAGCCACTTATCCAAGTTGATAGAAAACAGATCAGAGAATTTATGCAGATCAGAATATTCCAGACAATGTTGTTATTGTTCAGTTGTTTCAGTTCTGTCCAACTCTCTGTGACCCCATTTGGAGTTTTCTTGGCAAAGATACTGGAGTGGTTTTCCATTTCTTCTCCGGATCATTTTAAAGATGAGAAAACTGAGTTAACTGATTTGCCCAGGGACACAAAGGTAAGAAGTGTCTGAGGCCAGATTTGAACTCAGGAAGATGAGTCATCTTGACTTCAGGCTGGACATTCTATCTATTGTACCACCTGGCTGCCCTTTTCAGATAATACAGAGTGGAAGAACTCATTGAGTGGGAGTGGAATATCTCAGCTTGAATGAAAGACTTATGTCTAGATCTTGCCAAGGGACAATTTCCCAATGCTTTTAGAGTAGAAAATCAGAGATATAGGTAGGTACCAGATAGCCTATATTTTAGCTTCTTCCTAAAACTTTTATTTCTTTTTAGGAAGTTTCTTTCTACACAGATCCTAGAACCAAATGTGTCCTCTCTTACCAGAATCCAAAAGAAGGATCTTTTCTCTCTGGAGTGGTCCCTAATTCTGCCTTTCATTCTTTTCACTAGTGAGGGGAGAAATATTCAAATACCCAAGCTTGAATACCAGATTATACTAAAGTATAACTTTAGGGATTTGATCAGGAAAGTTTCTTGGTCAACTTGGCTAATAAGTTTAAAGCACAATGATTCTTTGGGATTTTTGAGAGCATTTCCCTACAGATGATATAGTTGCATCCATAGCATATATTTTAATTATGGGAAATTGTGAATTAGTTAAACATTATTGTACTCCTTTCTGGTAGCCTATAAAAGGGAGCTAATGAATGCCTTTGTCCCTCTTCCTTTTCTATCTGGCTTATTTTATCTTGTCTTTGTGATTTTGATAGAATAGGAGAATTCAGAGAAAAGATGTATCTTAAACACCACTCACATTTCAAGAGCAATTGGCAGCTTTTTTAGGGTAGGCACATATGTACTTTCCCATCTAATATAATTGAAAGACACCCAAGTCATGCAATCCCGGAGATTGTAAAGTTCTGCCTCTGACAAGTCCTGGATATGTCACATAACCACAAGTAGGAATTCTATACATTTATTTTTAAAATTCACTCTTGCATTACTTAGGACTGTATACTGCTCATAATTCTTTAGGTTTTTTAAATAGCAAAGACTGCCACTGAACTCTAAGGCAATTTAAAGAATACACATTATGTGTGAACTTTTTGTAGACCAAAGAAAAAAATCACAAAAGTAAGTGATTTAGGGGACATTAAATTCAGGTGTATAATATTTCAAGATGCAGTTCTGGTATAGAAATGTGTGTGTTTGAGGTTACAATATAAATCTGTGTTAATTGTAGAACTAGTTACACATTTTGATTATAATTTTTGAGTTTATATGTGAATTTTTGGGACATCTCAAAAATAAAGTCCCCTAATAAAAATAATCCACCAAAAATTGAAACTGGGGTTCTTATTCTATCCAATTCATATGGCTATCAAATATTCTCACTTGCTATAAAATGGACAATGAGAAAGATGAAAGTGCTTTAACAGTAACAGTCACATATAATACTTACAAAAGTAAGTATTTGGAATTACAAATTCCAAGTTCAAATTAAAAGTTCAAACAGCTTTAGGAATTTCCTATGGTCCATTGAATAAAAATTTGAGTTTTTTTCTCTGACTGGCATTCAAACTACTCTACCCTGAGGCACCAATCAATCAATCAACCAACTAACAAGCAAAACCAGCATCAGCAATAAGGCAAGAGAAAGGAATTAAAGGAATAAAGAGAGGTAAAAAGGAGATAAAACTATACCTGTTTGCTGGTAATATGATGGTTATTTGAAAAATCTAAGGAATCAGCAGAGATATTAATACAGACTATTACTGGCTTCAACAAAGTTGTAAGGGCAAAACATAGCCTCAAAAAGCAACAGCATTTCTATGTAATAATAACAAAATACAGGAAATAATAATAAAAAGGGAAATCTGTTCCAAATAATTTTAAAATACATGAAGTTTCTGGGAAATCAATCTCCTAAACCACATTAAGAAACTTGTATACATTTAATTACAAAGTATTTCTTAAAGAAATAAAGTACAACCTAATATCCGGGGTAATTAAAGAGTGCTCATGTGTAGGCCAAGTTCAATAAAATAACAGTGAGAATACTACTAATATTAATTTATATATTAATGCTATATCAATCAAGTTACTAAGGAGATACTGTACAAAAAGTGATAAAATAATAACAAAATCATTCCAAAAACCAACTCTTTAAAGATCTACAATATCAATGGAAATGATGAAAAGAAAGATGAAGGGGGGAGAGTACTTCCAGGCATCAAATTACATTATAAAGCAATCATCAAAACCAGTTGGTATTGGTTAAAGAATAGATAAGTCAGTGGAACAGAATAGATAAGAGAGATTCAGAAACACTAGAACTCAATAACCTAGTGTTTGATAAAGGGGAGAACATAAATTACCCAAATTTGGTAAAATTGGAAAGAAGACTGGAAGAAATTAGGTTTATATTAATACTTTACACCACATTCTATAATACACCCTAAATGGATACATGACATTAATATTAAAGATTATACTATAAATATTGGGAGAGAAATAGATCACATATCTCTCACAATTATAAATAAGAGATGCATTTTTAGCTAAAAGGAGAGACAATTATAATAGATGAAATAGGTAACTTTGCTTGAAATGAAAAAAATTTTCTGTATAGACAATATTAATTTTGATAAGAAGGAAATTTGTTGACTGGGAAAAATCTTTCTACTCAATTTCTATGATAAAGATTTAGTATTTTTGATACATAAAATGTATATTAATATAGATATGTTTATAAATGTATGTTAACATATACATATATGGGACTAATAGCCATTCTCCTAAAGATAAATGGTCAAGATATAAACAAATAGTTCTCAAAAGAGCTGCAAAGTTTTATCAAACACATGAAAACATATCCAACTTGGTAATAATAATAAAAAAGAAGATCAAAATAATCAGGAGGTTTCAGAAAACCCATTTTGCCCATTTTAAAAATTGGCAAGAAATGACAAAAATAATGACAATTATGTGGGATGGGTGCTAGACCCTCTTTCTCAAATTAATTAATGAGACAGCTTCAGGTACAAAGAGAAAGCATTTATTTAGAATCTGCAGGAGAGTTCCAGCACACCCAGGAGGCATCCTAGCTCCCACCATGTGCTCGATCTTACCAGCAGGAAGTAGAACACCCGGTTAAAAAGGAAAAAAAAAAAAAACTCAAGCCTTTTCATTGGATAGATTAAAAGGCCATAACCATCCTTGAGCAATGGTCACCAATGTTGTCTACTTCCTGTGGATCATGTCACTTCCCGTTGCTTCCTATAGTTTTCTGTCACCGACATAGTGTCTGACTTTCTGGCTTTGGGAATATTAATGTTATTTTTATTTGTAGAATTCTGTTTATGAAACAATACCTTATAATAAGCTCTGTTTCAGAGAAGGAAGATAATTTCACAAGAATACTAGAAAATAAGATACATTTATTCCACATACATTTTCAAGCAATACTTTGTGCCAAGCAGTGTCAGAGGTTCCGGATCATATAAACAATCTATGAACATAAGTAAACACAAACTTTATACAAAGTAATACTGAGATGCTCCAGAAACCTAAGAATTATGGAAACTGGCTCTTGATCTGTGCCTTGTGAAGGAAGCTAGCAATTCTGAAAAGTAGTGGTCAGGAAGGAGGGTATTCTTTCCTAAGAATGGGGATCACTATCTGCAAAAGCAATGAGACAGGAGAGATAATGCCATTCTGAGAGACTGCAAGTAGACCAGGTTGGATGGGACAGAATGGAAATGATCTTCTTAACATCAAACTGAATTTAGACTTGAACTCATATTTTCTGATCCAGGTTATTCTTTCCAATGAAGTACACTATCTCTTGTGTAGCTGCCTTATTAAAAAAATGATTTGATCATCTTTGTGCTTTTTGTGTCTTGTGGAACTCTCCACCTATTTCCATGTTGTTATTCAGTCATTTCGGATATGTCCATCTCTTTGTAACCTCATTTGGGTTTTCTTGGCAAAAATACTGGAATGATTTGCTCTTTTCCTTTCCAGTTCATTTTACAAATGAGGAAACTGAGACTACCAAGTTTCTGAGGTCAGATTTGAGTCTTCCTCAATTCAATCTTGGCACTCTAACCACTATGCCATCATTGATAATATCACCAGGGACTGCAGCTACAGTAGTGAGTGCAGGCTTTATCCTAGAGGGTACCAAGGTGGGATCCAGGCAAAATGAATCTAGCCCTCTCTTACTTATTTTACCCACCCCCCCAGCAAAACATCTTATTAGATTGCACCAGGTTTGAAATCATAGATGAGAGATCTTTATTCTTTTTTTCTCATGTAGAAAATGGTAACTTTTTCTCTCCAACCTCTTTCTCAGCTCTCTTCCATAACTTTCCTGCCTCTTATTCTTTTTGTCAGTCACCACAGCTATCCATCATGCCTAGAAACATCTGTTCAAAACAGTTAATCTGCTGCTAAGCTTGAATAGTGTTGATAAGTAGGATCTAAGAATCATAAAGCAGCTGATTGTTGAGGGATTCACATACCTCAGGTGCAGAGACAGACTGAAGTCTAAGGCCAAGAGAATAATAATCTCTCAGAAATACATTAGCTGGGATAGTGCAGCAACTGTTTTTGTTTTATGAAAATTCTGAAGAAAATTCACTGATACTTGCTCTCTTACATAAGAGGAATGCAGAAATAGCACCCATCTCACTGTGATCATGCAGAAACTTATTGGATCTAAAGTGCTGAATGTGTTTTGTGAAACTTAAAGGATGAAAAAACATTAAATAAAGCCTTGAAAATCAAGATCTGTAATGTGAATCTTGGGATTGAGCAAATAATGTACCTGGGTAATACTGCTTCTTTGCAATTTATCAACCATCCCAATTATTTCAAATGTAAGCATTGAATAAATTATTCTCCACCCACTTACTATTCCTTTATGTTCTTTGAACATGATTTGGTCTGACATGATAGGAAAAGAATTGGATTCTTTTCCATGAAAAATTTAGTTTGAATACCAATATAATAATGCATGATTTGAGGGGTGTCAATTAATCTCTCTGATATTGAATTTCTTTTTTGCAATATAGGAATAATAACAAAAAGACTTATGTAATCTCCACAGCTGGCCACAATGGATATAGTGCTAGATCTGTTCACTTACTTGCTATGTGACCCTGGACAAATCACTTAACCTTTTTGATTTAGTTTTCTTATCTGTAAAATGGAGATAATAAAGCAACTTCTTCCCAGGATTATTGTGAGGATGATATAAGATAATAATTGTAAAGAACTTAGTACAGTGCCTACCTCATAATAATGATTATATAAGTATTATTATTATTATAGTGGTTATTCATTCAAGGATTATTATAAAAGTGACATGAAATAATCTATGAATTGTCAGCTAATTTTATTGTTTGTAAAGTTCAATAACTCAGGGATTTTTTATATTCTAAATATCACATATTATCATTATCTTTGCTTATAATAGAAATACCCCCTTTATTTTATATTGATACTATGGCAAAATCCACACTTCTAGTTAGTGAGAAAGATGTACTAAATATCATTAGAGGAATGAATGATATGAATGAAATAGTATTGAGTGTCAATGGAATAGTACTATATGTCAAATACAATGTTAAATTCTGGGAACATTATATTGATATAAAAGTGGGGACAGACCCAGTTGTCAAGAAATGTGCATTTGAATAGAGGGATATAATATATAAAGTGGAGGTAGGTGAGTAAAAAACTTGTATAAAAAGCATAGTCCCAAGTTAGAGTTGGAGCTGAGTGACATCATTCAAATGGAAATTTTCTAAAGTGGGAAGGAAGATCATTAAGATAAAGAAGTGATGACACTTTATAATGATGTTTTTACTTCCTTTGACAATGATAACAGTGAATTAGCAAATTCATTTTAAATAAGTAAATTAAGAACTATAGCATAGAATCACATCTATGAGTTAGAATTATGCCATACGGTCTAAATTCATAGTAAATCTGTGCTTAGAAGGACAATTATGTCCCTTCAGCTGTCCCCAATTATAAGACAAAACTAATTAACAATGCACTGGAGTTTGAGGTCTTCTCCAGAATCCCTGAAAACTATTGTCATTTCTTAAAAGAACAGTTTCTGCTCTGTACTCTCTATTGTCATATTTGAGTTGATCTTGCATTGTTGTTGATGAATATTTGTCAGCCACGTCTGACAGCAGATTGTGTGCCAGGCTTGGAGTCAGCAACACTCTCTGTGAGTTCAAATCTGGTCTCAGACACTTACTAGCTGTGTGACCCTGGGCAAGTCACTTTACCTTGTTTGCCTCAATTTCCTTATCTATAAACTGACCTGGAAAAGAAATGGCAAACCACTCTAGTATCTTTACCAAGAAAACACCAAATAGGGCTATGGAGAAATGATCATGACTGAAACAACTGAACAGGCAGAATTGTGCTAAATATTTTTACAAATATTATCTCATATGGCCCTCACAACCTGAAGTTAGATTTCTATCCAGGTCTTATTGGCTCTAATAGTAGATGGGAAGATTATCAAGTGATAGGGGTTCCTGGTCCTAGATCAGGGCTGTCATGTCATGTTCTTTTCTACCATAAACTGAGTGAGGAGTCATGGCCTTGGCTGAGACCAGGCGACAGTAGCAGTGCTAACTCTTCTCCAAGCCCTTGGTATTCCTGAGGGGTTGAGGTGGTCTTGATTGAACACATATTTATTTTTCTTTAGACCTTAATATATTCTTACTATAAGTCCCAGTTATGGAACAGATGAAATGTCTTTTCTTCTTCACTTCCTTTTTGTATGAGGAACATTATTGATTTGGGGTTTGTGTTAAAAATTGAGAATGCTTTCCAAAAGAAAGTACTTTGATTTTTTGCTTGGACCCTGAAAACTTGCAAATGGAAGGAAATGACTTATATAACTTCTACATTTCCAAGTAGAGCTTTCATTCTTTTTGGGCCAGTTAATCCCATTCCTCAATCTCCCAAATCGTACCATCTTTCAGATGTAATTGGATAGCTTCATCTTGATTTTTATAGACAAAGAAATCAGTTAAGTTCTTGACTGGCATTAGTCATCTAGCCACCATCTGAGGGGGCTTGGCACCCTAAAACTCCAGGGTTTCAAAGTTACTATTTAGCTCTTTGAGTCATGATGCCTCCCTAACTTGAGCACAAAATCCCAGTATAAAGAAGTTATTCCTCTTCTCTCTGACTTACCTTTTGATTTCATTTCAGAGGAATGTACAAAGATCCTCTAAAGCCTAAAGGAATGCTGGACCTAGAGAAGCTTAGTGTGGTTAAGAAAGTAAATGATCTGTTGGAAGATTTCCATTAGAAGCACTGATGGACATCAAAGAAATTGATGAATCCACATTTCATAAAACAAGCTGGGGGGAACATTTTAATGCACCACACATATTTTCCTACTAGTTCCCAAACTAGCCACTCACTGACACTAATTTTTCTTCTTACATGTGTGCAGAATGCTGAGGAAGCTGATTCTGGGAAAGAAGGAGGGTCTGTGAAGATTATCTCTATCTGTCTAAGTCACAAAGTCCTATTATACAAAGTAGTCAATTAAAAGCTAAATTCATTATCTTTCCCCTGAAATCCTACCATTTTTCTAGATTCTTTATTACTGAGGAAGGAACCCAGGTCCATAACCTTTACTCTTAGCTCTTTCTCATATTCCCCCTTGCCCCCGCACAACCCCTATCCAATCTGTTCTCAAAGCCTGTTGGTTTTATCTTTGCAACATCTCTTGAGTACTTCTCCTTTTCTCTTCTGGAATTGCCACTACCCTGGTCTCAGTCCTCTTCACCTCATGCATGGACTATTGTGAAAGTCTGCTGGTGGATCTTCCTGCTTTCCGTTGCTTCACACTCCAGTTCATTTTCTGATTAGCTGTCAGATTGGTCTTCCTAAAAAAAGCAAATTTGATCATGTCACTTCCCTAGTCAATTATTCCAGTGATTCCCTATAGTTTCCAAGATCAAATATAAATTCCTGCTTTTGATTTTAAGAACCCTACATAATCTGGTTCCTTCTTATCTTTGTGGTTATCTTCTTATACTTCTATCCCTCTCTATCCTCCTACTTATATTTGATCCATTGGACCCCACATTTCATCTAGTGACACTGGCCTCCTTGCAGTCTCTTTTATTAGACACTTCAATCCCTGAATCTTGGCATTTTTAGTAGCTGTCACTACTTTTGGAATACCTTCCCTCTTCATTTATGCACTTTAACTATCATAGCTTCAATCAAACCCCACATAATATCTACCTCCTATAAGAAGTTTTTCCTGGTCCACCTTAATGCTAATATCTTGTCTTAGTTGATTATCTCTGATTTTATAATTCAAAGTAACCAGAATATAGAAAATGATATACACAATGACTATAATAATGTAATTGGAAAGAACAATCACACATAAAAAGAATCAAATATGAATGTAGCACAAGTATAAATGTTAAATATGACTCAAATGAGAAATATGAGGGGTATGTGCTAATCTACCCTTTCATAGATGTGGGAGGTCCACAGATATTGTACATTGCACAACAATGGGATTTTTCAATGCATTGATCAGTTGTATTTTTTTTCTTCTTTTCTAGCTTTTTAAAAATATTATTTGCTATATGGGATGCTGTTTCAGGAAGGGGAGAATGAAACCAGGGATTATCATAATGTTATAAAAATTAGAAGACAAAAATAAAAATATATTTAAAAAGAACAATAGTAGGGTCCCCTAGAATATTTTCAGTCTCCTGGTATAGAAGAACCAAGAAGAATGGAAAGAAATATATTTGCTTCTCTAACATAATAAAAGGAATCAAACTAGGAAAATTTTTAGAGCTACCCTCTTAGATAATTCACAGTTTAAATTAGGGAGATTTAACATTTTGTTGGACACAGACTGATCACTGTATACAAAACTACAGATTTGCAATAGATGCAGAAGACCTATTTAGTAAAAAAATGTGAGTTCCCAGCCTCTCATCAACTTGGATGGATATTTAGACTCAGAGAGGCAGAGCTAGCTTCTGATCTATCTCTGTCCCATTATTCTCAGGCTCTTCCCTGGCCAAATTAATCATATTGGTCTGGATATAATTAACCTACTGAGATTTCTTATTAGATTTGCAGATTGCTACTGTGTTTTATGCTTTTCTGAGATCTTTATTGAAGTAGTTGTGAGGGATTTTGGAGTGTACTGTAATATTTCCTTCTACTTTATTACCTTTTCTCATTCTCAGTGCCCTGATTTTCAGTCATATGACAACTTGAATTTTAGATCATAACCAATTTAATCCAAGAATAACTTACACGAGCAAAGGAAAGGCAAGTAAATAGATCAGGTCATCAGAATTTGCATTCTGCTGGGCTTATTAATCATAGTGGTAAGGAGAAAAAGTCTTTTTAGCTTCCCTTTCTTAGTCAGTCCTTGTACATTTGTTTTCTTCCCAATTCTGTTTCATAGCTGGCTCCATTGTGCACTTTGCCTGAGTGGGTGGGGGAATTTTTTGAGCTCAGTCTTGTTTTGACATTTTCTCTATTACTACACGGAAGCCATGATTCTTTCTATGCAGCAGTTTCTTGTCTTTGGTCAAATACTCATGTGGTGACCTTGGAGGATGTGACTATTATGTTTTTCTGACACCTACTAGGTAAGACAAAGAATATGCATACAAAAAAGGTATGGAACAATTATTTGTCTGAACATCATCATATAATTGGGAGAGAATGTTAATATGTTTAATGGAAAGTTGACATCTATAATAATAATAATAATAAATGATATAATACTAGTGCTAATTATCTTAATGCTATTAGTGGTGATGATGATGATGATAATTACATTGATGATGGTGATAATGATAAGACACCTTAAAGTAACATTTTTCTGCCTCATTATGTATAGAAATGACCTTGATTTGTAGAAATAAAGTGAAATTTTGTCACATCCTGCCAAACAAAAAGACTTCAAATTACCCTAGAGCACAGAAAAAAATGTTAAAAATAGAATCATGAAAGGAGAGAGAATACAATGTGAGTGAGGTTATGGTGAAGGAAAAGACAATAGTAGCATTACAGGATCTCAGATCTGGAAGAGATTTCAGAAGCCATCTAGTCCAACTTGTAAATAAATAAGAATATCCAACATAACATATCTAACAAGTGGTCATCTTGATTTTTATTTAAGACCTTCAGTGAGGGGAATATACCATTTCCTTAGGCAGTTCATTTTACTTTTGGATAATTCTAATTATAGAGAAATCTTTTCATACCTTGCCTAAATTTTCCTATGATAAAGTCCATCTATGCTCTCTTAATCTTAATTGTGTCACTGGGCAATTTGGTAAATATTTATATATGCTTTTATCTAGTTAATAAGTAAAAATATTAGATAGCACAAACCAATATTAGATATTTATGGCATTCCATTCTACTCAGAACTTGAATGGATTTATGATCTCATCGTAGATACTTCAACAATGTAGAGTGGAATACATCTTGAAAATCTGTTCATGTGATTCCACATATCCCACATTAGAGGAAAATTATCAACTTTATCTGTAAAGGGGCTTCTTCTAATTATTTTAATATTCCATGAATAGCAAAGCAAAATATTCCATGACACTGAAATTATGTAACATGTGACATAAGTTTCTCTGATAAAATTCCTTTTCTGGCATGATTCTTTGAGAAATGTTGTGATTTGTTCTCATCTACCATGTATCTCTATTGTCCTTTGGAAGTCCCAATTATAATCCTGCCATTAATAATTACTTTTTAAGTAAGGTTACTTAATTACTTGTTAACCCTTTGAACTATAGCATCCTCTAGTTCATGCTTTTGTATCTTCTTCACTAAAAGGTCATAAGAAACTTAATTAAATTCTTTAGTAAAATATAAGCAAACATTATCTAAAACAATCTCATGAAAAAGAAACCAGGTTAGTTTAATAAGGCTAATTGTAAACAATACTTTTTTTCTAGATTGCTTTATATTATTAATCAGAAAGTAGCTAAGGATTGACAATAAGATAAACTAGCTTATGTTTTGGAGATCCCATTCATTATTTTATTTTTGCAAATCTAGACATTAGCTCTTTTCCAGTCCTATAGTGCTTTTCCTATTCTCCATCATTTTTTTTCAAGATTATGAACTGCTTTCCTTCCAGTGTGCCATCCAGTGATAGATGGTTACATTGACTGTTGTTTATGTGTTTTTCCTCTGGAAAAAAAAGATTTTGAACTATAGCAATTACACAGTTATACTTTATACATGGATTACTGTACTTAGTTTATGCTGGTTTCTAAATTAATCATTTTCCTACTTTAGTCTATGCTGATATATACTTTTGGGGGCTGTCTTTCTTAAAACTTCTCATTGCTCAAAAAACTTGTGGTTATTCTCTCTAGTATAAAATAAAACTCTTAAATTTGGTTTTTAATTGTTACTGCTCTCTTCTTTCTCTTTTATATACACATTTCTCCATCTTTATTCTAATTATTTGCTCAATAAAACCTTAATAAAGCAGGGAAATGTTTATTATGAACTTTGATCAGCTGTTAAGAGCACAATTATTATTCTAGCAGAATTATAGAAGGAGGAACAACAGGAAGAGGATGAGAAGAAGGAGAAGAAGGAAAAGAAAGAAGAAGAAGAAGAAGAAGAAGAAGAAGAAGAAGAAGAAGAAGAAGAACAAGAACAAGAACAAGAACAAGAACAAGAACAAGAACAAGAAGAACAAGAAGAAGAAGAGAAAGAGGAGGAAGAGGAGGAGGAGGAGGAACAGTAGGAGGAAGAAGAAGAGGAGTAAGTGGAAAATAAACAAGAAGAGAAAGAGGAAGTAATAGTACTGAGATAATATATGGAACGCAATTGAGATTTTTAACTCTACATCCTTTAAATAAGCCACTGAAAAAAGATTTAAATGGGAAATTAAGAACAGAATATTTTTATTTAGAAGATAAATCAATGTAAATTAATTGCTACAACAAAGAGACAAAAAAAACCCAGAAAGTATCTTAGAAAATATTTGAAAGAGATGGATACCAAATGGAACACTAGGTTAGAATGTAAATTCATCCATAAAATCTTATGAAAAAATGATAGACAATTTGTTCAATATAAACAGGGAGAATATGAAAGATAGAACTAATGTAAAAAATTATTGGTAAGATTATAGAACTAATCAAAGTAATCCCAGGGGCATCCAGGGGTGAAAACAGAAAGGACTGCAAATGGAAGAAAAGTGGGAATGATTTGTAAAATAAAAAATTATCTAGTAAAAATTTCTCCATCAAGTATAGATGCCACACTTAGATTTAAATATTAGAGTCTATTATATGTTTACAGGAGAAATAAAAAAGACACTTTAGAGCAAAAATGAGAAAAGACACTGAATCAGATCGAATATATTAAGAGGACATCCAATTTAAAGGAGACACCATCATTACAAGATATCTAAAGGAGAAGGTAACAAAGGTATGAAAAATATTCAGAACTTTCTGAATCCTAAAAATAGGTTGCTAATAAACATTAATAACTATGAACCTATATGTACATTCTCTCTTCTATATGAGACTATATGAGAGTTATCTACATTAATATCGATGGCCTCAATGAGTGCATTAATAAGGAATAGAGATATTCACTGATGAATAACATCTTTATTATTTCACATTTGACTAAAGGCTATAGAAAATTAAAGGTCATATTATGCCTATTGTTTGTCAATTTGGGAAAAAGGAATATTTGATTCAGTACAACCTCATAGATTCTTGTAATGTTTCAAGGTATCTGCCATCCATATAGCAAAAAAAAAATAATTAAAATTCTTTTACAGATATAACAATAGGAATAATGTCATACCTGAGCCTCTAAGAACAAGCATCAGAAAAGACATAAAACAGAGAGATATATTATTGCCTAAAGTATAACCCACCATGATGAAGAAGAACGAGGGAAGATTTGGGGTGAAAGAGGAATTCTCCAGGAATAACAAGTTCTTTCAGATCTTCCAGTTTGTGTATTATGTTTTGATTGTATCAAGTTCTAAGACATAGTAGAGACTCTTGGAGGAACTCTGTAATAACTCAAAGATAATTGCCCTTTACATCTATACAGAAAAGAGAAAATGAAAGAAGAATGTTTATTTCCAAATCCAATCTTACCATGCATCCAACTCAATATCCTATAGAGTTTGTCTAACTGTGCATTTATAGAACAGAAAGTACAAATGGACTATGAGCTAGCTGGCTTACTTTTTGGAAATTGTAAAGTATTTTTATTAATCCTAAGCTTCCAATAATAATAAAGTTCAATTTTTTTCCAAACAAATATTTTACTTCTGTTCCTTCACAGCAACAATTATGTAGTAAGACCTGAAATACCATTACTTCTGGATAATTGAGGATGAGTGTCACACAAGTTACAATCACAAGGTTCACAAGGGGCGAGGACAGGCTATAACATAAACCAATGAAGAACTTCAAAGAATAAAAGTAAAATATATTATCAAAGAATATATGACAAAAAAAATTAGCTTGGCCATATGGCAATAGTGAGGGATAACTGCAAGCATTTATATTAGCACTCTATGGCTTACAAAGTTCCCTACATATGTTATCTTATTTGATCTTTGCAACAACCCTCCTGAAGTTATAAAAATGGGAAATTATTCTTATTTTATAAAAAATAAAACTGGTTCTTAGAGAGATTAAGAGGTAAAGACTTACCTCTCTGAAATAGTATTCAAACATAGGTTTTCTAACTTCAAGTTTAATAATAGTTTAATTCATTGTGCCACCTTACTGTAGTTGACCAGAATTCTTCACTTACAGATGGAATATTTGACCCTGTAAAGTTCAAGAGAGAGTGAAGAAAACTTTAAATACACAAGGTGGATAACTTCCATTGAACTATTAGGAAGACATGGATGAGAACTGCACAGACAATAGGATGATTGAAATTTATTATTGGAGAGAACTTCCAAATTGATGAGATCACTGGTACATTTAAGTAATTGAATAAAATCTCTCCATTCTAACCAGGCTGGTCTCTAGTTAAAATCTCAAAGGATTTTGAAAACTGTAATGAGAGAATCATAATCATATTCATTAAAATAATATCAGGGGTGATAGCTACAGTGACAGATCAATAGAAATGGAGCATTTTCTTTACTGAGTGTCTTATTGAATTGTTATTTATTTCTGTAAAACATTTCTCAATTATTTTCCTATTTACATTAAGTTTTTTTAATATTTCTTTAAAAGCTTTTGTTTTCTAAATTCTTTCCCTTTCTCCTGCCCAAATCCTACATAGCAAGAAGACAAGAAATATATCATCAATTATAGATATGATGTAATGAAAATGTTTCCATATTAGCACTGTCACAAAAAATTAAAAAAAAAAGTAAAGAAAATGAAAAAAGCATGCTTCAATCTGCACTTAGTTTATCAGATCTCTCTCTGGAGGTAGACACCATTTTTCATCATAGATCTTTGGGAATTATTTTGAATCGTATTTCTGAAAATGGCTAAGTCATTCACATAGATGAGTGTGGTTGCTGTGTTTAATGTTCTCCTAGTTCTGCTCACTTCACTTTGTATCAGTTCATATATTCTCAGGTTTTCATAAAAGCATTCTGTTTACCATTTTTTATAGCATGATAGTATTCCATCAAAATTGTATACCACAATTTGTTCAGTCATTTTTCAGTTGATGGATGTTTTTTTCAATTTCTAAATATTTGCCACCACAAAAAAAGAGCTGCTATAAATATTTTTGAATCTATTGGTCTTTTCCTTTTTTCTTTGATCTTTTTGGCATACAGAACTAATACTGCTATTTCTCAGTCAAAGGGTTTGTATAGTTTTAAAACCTTTTGGGCATAGTTCCAAATTGTTCTTCAGAATGGTTGGAGCACTTTGCAACTCCACCAATGTCCCTAGTTTTTCATATTTACTCCAGCATTTGTCATTTTCTTTTTTTTTTTTTTTTTAATAATATATAACTGATTTAATTTGCATTTCTTTATTCAGTAGTGATTTAGAACTTTTTAATGTAACTAATGTTAGCTTAAATTTTTTCTTCTGAAAACTCCCCATTCATATCCTTTGACCATTTATCACTTCAGGAAAGATAAATTTTTATAAATTGGTTACAATTTCCTATAAATATGAGAAATGAGGCCTTTATCAGAGAAATTTACTCTAAAACTTTTTTTTTCAGTTTCCTAATCTTTTTTACTTTGTTTTTTGTTAATGTAATTAAAAAATCATGTAATCAAAATTATCCATAATATATCTTGTGATTCTCTTTATTTCTTGTTTGACTCTTTCCTTATCAGTAGATCCCTTTTTTCATGCTCTACTCTTTACATTTAAAACATTGATCCATTTTGACATTATTTATCAATTCCTAGTTTCTTCCAAGTTGCTTTCCAGATTTCCCAGCGATTTTTGTCAAATAGTGAGTTTTCTCCATAAGTTCTGGAATCTTTGTATTTATCAACACTAGATTACTCTGGTTACTTACTACTGTACATTGTGAACCAAATTTATTCTACTGGTATACCATTTATTTATTAGCAAATATTAGATTTTTTGATGATTGCTGTTTTATAATATAATTTGACATCTTGAAATATAAGATTGACTCCTCTGATATTCTTGACTCCTTGCTATTCTAGGTAAATTTTGTTATTAATTTTTAGCTCCATAAAATAATGCTTTGGTTTTTTGATTGGCATGACATTGAATAAGTAAATTAATTTCAGCAGTATTGCCATTTTTATTATATTGGCTTGACTTATTCATGAGCAATTAATATTTCTCCAATGATTTAAATCTGTCTTTATTTTTTGGATGTGTTTACTATATGTGAAAAGTACTTTGTATTCATATAGTCCCTGATTTATCTTGGCAGGTAGATTCCCCAAATGCTTTATATTGTCTGCAATTATTTTAAGTAGAATTTATTTTCCCCTTTCCTCTTCCTGCTAGGTTTTATTGGTAGTATAAAGAAAGACTAGTGATTTATTTGGGATAATTTTATATTCTGCATATTTACTAAGTTATTAATTATTTCAGCTATTTAGTTGATTCTCTACAATTCTTTAAGTATGCCTTCATATCATATGCAAAAAGTAATAGTATTGATTCCTTAATCCCTATTTTTATTCCTTCAATTTATTTTTCTTATCTTGTTACTCTAGCTAGAATTTCTAACACAACATTGAATAATGAGAGTGATAATGGATATCCTTGCTTCAATCTATTTAATTGGGAAGGCTTCTAATTTTTCCCATTACAGATAATACTTGCTCTTGATTTTTTTTTATACATACTGTTGTCATTTTGAGTAAAAAATAAAATCCATTTTTCTAGTGTTTTTGTACCAATATTCATTTTTTTCCCTTGAAGCAATTGGGGTTAAGCAACTTGCCCAGGGTCATACAGCTAGGAAGTGTTAAGTGTCTGAGACCAGATTTGAACTCAGGTCCTCCTGACTTCAGGGCTGGTGCTCTACTCACTATGCCACTTAGCTGCTCCATGTTTCTACTGTTTTTAATAGGAATGCTTGATATATTTTGTCTGAAGTTTTTTCTGCAACTATTGAATAATTAAATGATTTTTTTTGTTGTATTTGTGCTCAATATGGTCAATTATGCTAATAGGTTTCCTAATATTGAACTAGCGCTGCATTCTTGGTATAAATTTCATCTGCTCATAGTGTATGATCTTTGTGATATATTATTGTGCTCTCCCTGCTAGTATTTTAATTATAATTTTTGCATCAATATTCATTATGGAAATTGACCTACAATTTTATTTTCCTATTTTTTCTCTTCCTGCTTTACATATCAGCCTGATATTTGTTTCATAAAAGGAATTTGGTAAGACTCCTTTATTACTTATTTTTTCAAGTAATTTGGAATGAATTGTTCCTTAAATGTTTGGTAGAATGTCCCTGTTAATCTATCTCATCCTGATTTGTTGTTGTTTTAACAAGTTTATTTATGGCTTGTTTGATTTACTTTTTTCTAAGATAGAGGGTTTTTTTACATGTAAAATAATTTTATTTATCTATTTATTATTATAGCTTTTTATTTACAAGATATATGCATAAGTAATTTTTCAGCATTGACAATTGCAAAACCTTTTGTTCCAATTTTTCCTCTCCTTCCCCACCCCTTCCCTCAGATGGCAGGTAAACCAGACCAATACTTGTTAAATATGTTAAAGTATATGTTAAATACAATATGTGTATATAAATACAATATATGTATACATACAATATGTATGTATATAAATACAATATATGTATGTCCATATAGTTATTTTGCTACACAAAAAGAAATGGACTTTGAAATAGTGTACTATTAACCTGTGAAGGAAATAAAAAATGGAGGCAGACAAAAATATAGGGATTGGGAATTCTATGTGATGATTCACATTCATTTCCCTGAGTTCTTTCACTGGGTATAGCTGGTTCAATTCATTATTGTTCTATTGGAGATGATTTGTTTCATCTCATTGTTGAAGAGAGCCATGTCCATAAGAATTGATCATCATATAGTGTTGTTGTTGAAGTATAAAATGAACTCCTGGTCCTGCTCATTTCACTCAACATAAGTTCATATGAGCCTCTCCAGGCTTTTAAGATAGAGGTTCTTAAATATTCTTTTTATTCTGTTAACCTGGGCAATTTATAATTTCATAAATATTCATCCATTTCACTTAGATTGTCTGTTTTACCAGCATGTAATTAAGCAAAATAACTTCTAATAATTGCTTTAATCCCATTTTTATTGATGACAAATGTATTTTTTCAATTTTTATATTTGTAATTTGTTTTTTTTAAACAAAATAAATCATTAATCTTTTTATTATTTATTTAATAAGACAAGTTCCTAGTTTATTTAGTAATGAAATGTTTTTTCTTACTTTCAATTTTGCTAATAATTTTTCCTTTGATTTTTAGAAGTTTTTACTCTGGTGTTCTTTGGGGATCTTTAATTTGAACTTTTCTTTTCTTTTTTTCTTTTATTTTTCATGCTCAAATTATCGATCTGTCTTTTCTCTATTTTATTGATGTACATAGTTAGAGATATAAATTTTTCCTGAAGCCATGCTTTGATTTCATCCTACTTATTTTAGTATATTTCACTGTTGTCATTCTCTTTAATGAAATTGTTGATTTTTAATCATTTATTCTTTGATCCACTTGTTATTTAAGTTTATATTATTTTTTATTAATTTTAATCTATGATTCATTTTATATGAAATATTTTTATTGCATTATGGTCTGAAAAGTTTGCATTTAACATTTCTGCTTTTCTTCATTTTTTTTGAAGCTTTTATATCCTAATACCTGCTCAATTTTGGATAAGTGCTATATATAGCTGAGAAATGGCATGATCTTTCTATTCCCATTCAATTTTCTTTAGAAGTCTTTAATATATAACTTTTCTGAAATTCTATTCATCTCTTTAATTTCTTTCTTTTCTATGTAATGGTTAAAATTATCTAGCTCTGAGAAGGGAAAGTTAATTTCCCTTACTAATATAGTTTTACTGTGTATTTTCTTCTGCAATTTATTTAACCTTTTCTTTAAGAATTTGTAAGTTTTGTCTATTCAGCTCTGGTCTTTTTATAAGGTATGCTTGAAAGTCCTCTATTTAATTAAAATCCATCTTTTTCCCCTGAAGGATTTTACTTTTTGCTGTACATGTTGTTCTTTTTTTTCTGTTTATTATAGATTTATTTTAAAAAAATAAGTTTTATTGTTGCCTTTAGTCAGTTAGTTCTAGAATATATCCATTTTCTTAAATCCAAGTTGCTCTTTCCTTTTAACAAGAACAACTTTAGCAGAAATACCTACTAAAATGATCATTCTAATGTGTACAACATTCTCCCTATTATTATCGGCCTCTCTGAAGGTCATGCTTGCATTTCATTTTTTATTCTGTGTGATTATTTTAATTTTTCAGTTACTTTATTATGCCTCCTCTTAATGATATTTGTATTAACATCATTCAAATTATTGCATATATTACTGTTTTCCTTTCTTTAATTTTCCTCTGATGTTACTCTGAGTTCCTTGTATTTTTCAATTCTTGCTGCACATTAATATTCCACTGCATCTTTATTTCACAATTTTGCTTGTGCCAGACAACATTTGACAAGCATGTACTTTTGTTTTCAGTTCTTTGCCATTACACAATGCTATAATGAATATTGTAGAACTTTGTTTTTTTTTTTCTTTCTGCAGTTGACTAGGATAGGGATTTTTGTTTTTGTTTTTTATTTTATAGTATTTTTCTCCCAATTACATGTGAAATAATTTTAATGTTTATTTTTAAAACTTTGAGTTCCATATATATATACATATACATATGTATATTTCCATATATGTCCCATTTATAAATATTTCCATAATACTCATATGGGAAAAGAAAACAAAGACCAACATAAACAAAAAAAGTCTTTAAGAAAAATAAGGAAATTTAAAAAGTATGTATCTGTATTCACACATCATATGTTCTTTTTTTCTGGGTATGAATAGCATTTTTCTTTCAAGTCAGTCTTTCAGGGTTGTCTTAGATCATTCATATTGCTGAAATAGTTATGCCATTCATAACTGATCATTTTACAATATTATTGTTACTTTGTTCATGGTCCATTTCATTTTGCATCAGATCATGGAAGTCTTTCCAGTTTTTTCTGAGAATATCCTGTTCATAATTTCTTATAGCCCAATAGTATTTCATAATAATCACATACCACAATTTATTCAGCTATGCCCAGATTGATGATCATCTTCTTTGAATCAATTCTGATGAGAGTAAGATTCACTTATCCTTTAAATTTCTAATTTCTTCCTCAATGTAAAAATTTTTCTTGCATCTTTTATGTGATAATTTATACTACTCTACCCCTCTCTTTCCCTTTCATTCACTACATTCCTCTCTCACTCTTTAATTATATTTTTAGATACCATCTTTTCACATTCAACTAACATCTGTACCGTCTGTCTATATAGACCCTTCTAACTGCTTTAATAATGAGAAAGTCCTTATGAATTACAAGTATCATTTTCCCATGTAGGAATATAAACAGTTTAATCTTATTAAGTTTCTTATGATTTTCCTTTCTTGTTTACCTTTTTATACTTTTCTAGAGTTTTGCATTTGAAAGTCAAATTTTCTATTCAACTCTGGTATTTTTATTAAGAATTCTTGAATGTCCTTTATTTCATTGAATGTCAATTTTCCCCTGAAGAAGTATATTCAGTATTACTTGATAAATTGTTATTCTAGTTCCTTTGCTCTCTGGTATAACAAATTTCAAGCCTTTCTGTCCTTTAATGTAGAAGTTGCCAAATCTTGTAATATCCTTACTGTGGCTCCATGATTCTCAAATTATTTCTTTCTAGATACATACAATATTTTCTACTAACTTGGGAGCTTTGGAATTTGGCTTTAATATTCCTGGGAATTTTCATTTTGGGATCTCTTTGATATGGTGATCAGTGGATTCTTTCCATTTTTATTTTACCCTCTGGTCCTAGAATACCATGGCAGTTTTCTTTGATAATTTTTTGAAAGATGATGTCTAGGCTTTTTTTTAAATCATAATTTTCAGGTAGCCCAATAATTTTATAATTATTTTTTCCAAAGAGATATTTCACTTTTTCATTCTTTTATTTTTATTTGTTTGTCTTGATTTCTCAGTCTTCTTTTTGTTTGATTCTATTCTATTTTAAAAGTAATACTCTTCAGTGAGCTTTTTTACTCCTTTTTCCAGTTTTCTTATTCTACTTTTAAAGTTGTTTTTTTTTCCAGTGAATTTCTCACTCCTCCCTCCTTTTTGGTCAATTCTACTTTTTAAGGAGTTTTTTCTTCAGTCAATTTTTGTGCTTCTCTCCCCTTTGGTCAATTCTGCTTTTTAAAGCATTATTCTCCTCATTAGCTTTTTATACTTCTTTGACCATTTGGCCTACTCTTTTTAAAAGTATTATTTTCTTTAATTCTTTTTTGGTATCTCCTTTACCAAACTGTTGACTCATTTTTCATTATTTTCTTTCATAACTTTCATTTTCTTCCCAATTTTTTGTCTATCTCTCTTGAGTCTCAAAATCCTCTGAGTTCTTCTGTGCCCTGAGACTAATACATATTTTTTTCTTGGAGGCTTTCAATGTAGGAACTCTGATTTTGTTATTTTTGAGTGTGTGTTTTGATCTTCCTTGTCAACACAGTAACTTTGTAATTCAGAATCTTTTTCTGTTATTTATTCATTTCCCCAGCCTATTACATGATTTTTTCACTGTTCAAGTTGGACTCTATGCATGCTATATTAAACTTCAGTGTTTTAATGCAGCTGTTTTCAGAGATATTTCTAGGGATCTGTAAGTTTCCAATTCTAAGATGATAGGAGCTAGGGAAAGGTGTGTTTACTATTCTCCTGGCTGATGCTCTAGTCTATGAGAAACCACAAGCACTCTTTTCTGTGGTTGAATTGTGAGGAAGGTCCATACTCCACTGTGTCTGAAATTTCTAGTGTACTAAAGCTACTTCTTGCACTGGCATTATCACCCAAGGCTGAAACTCAAAGTCCTCAGTGCTAGCAAAGAGACTTCTATAACTCCTGACCAGCTGTTTGATCATATTACCAAATATAAGCTGAGAGCTTGTGAAGTAGTCATTGCTGCTGCTGATTCAGTGGCTCCCAAGGCCTGTTCCTGATTTGGTGGGGCTAAGACTATGCTGGTGCAGCCTATACTGGACTGTGCTCCACTTTTAGCCTGATGTGACATACTTTTCTTGCTGATCTTCTAAGTTGTCTTGTGTTGGGAATGTGTTTTGTTCCATTTTTTGGTGAATTTTGCTGCTCTAGAATTTGTTTAGAGCCATTATTTAAATGTCTTTAAGGAGGTTTGAGGGAATACTGGGAGGAGATCTTAGGAGAGTGCCTCTCTTTACTCTGCCTTCTTGGGTCCACTTCTAGTGGGTTGTTCTTTGGTGTAATCTTAGTTCTTCTGTATTTTAAAGTACTGCATTCTAAACCCATTATGCTTTTAGCACGTGAGCTTCTAAATATTGTAAGATCTGACTATGGCTACAGAATATTTGAATGATTTCTTTATGATAGCTTGAAGTATTTTACCTTTGAACTGGAAGTTCTGGAATGTGACTATAATATTTCTGACAATTTTAATTTAAAATCACTTTCAGGAGGTAATCAGTGGATTCTTCAAATTTCTATTTTAACCTCTGGTTCTAGACTATTAAGACAGTTTTCCTTAATACTTTCTTGAAATATAAAAGTCAATAATTCCTAAATTGATAAGGGTGGTGGTCCCTTTAAGATTCCTTTTCTGATTTCCAACCCCTTTGGGACTGACCTTTGATTTACAAGATCTGGTCAAAACCACCCTTTTTTATTCTAAAGGGACAGATCCATATCTGAGCTAATTTGCACTGTACCCAGCTCCCATTCTAATGATCTGCTCAGGTTTTCCAACCCCCACCTGGTGGGTTCTGGCCCTCGACGAATCAACCTGGAACTCCATCCATAGGTCCCTTCAAGCAAGTAAAAAAGCCAAGCTGGAGTCATCTCTTGGCAGAGGGTCGAAACATGCAAGCACCATGCTTTGCATCACAGACTCTCTGTCCATCACTTTTGGTATATTTCTTTCTCTATCTAATACCTTTTACTAACCAGAATTTAACTTTACTTCCAAACCCTACAATAAACCTTTTTTATCAATCTAGGTTTTCGGGCCTGTAAATTCCTTTACAGGGGACTCTCATGTGACCACTAGAGCTCATTTAACTTTGCATCCTTGTGCTGAATCCAAAGGGGTTGCAGGGGAATTCCATTTGACTCCCTGTATCCCAAACCTGCCACTAGACCTCAATTAATCCTAATTTTATTTAGGTATCCCTTATCTAGACCTCATCACTTGGCTATCCCTCATCATAAATTATCTCTTTTTTATCTATTATTTGGGTCAGTTGTTTTTACAATGGCATATTTCACACTTTCTTTTATTTTTTTTTCATCTTTTGACTGTTTTATTGTTACTTCATATTTCATGGATTCTTTAACTTTTGTAAGGGTTAAAAAGCCTCTAGGAGCAAGGAATGCAGTTCAAGGCATGTATGAGAGGTACCTAGGTGCAGGCGAGTTCTAGGTGGAGGTGGGGCATAGCCCCAAGAGGCAGTGTCTGACCCCAAGTACCATGTCTTCCTCCTTAGTGCTCTCAAAGCCTAGCACACCAACTTCCCTCTTCTTGGGCCAATCCTGTTATGCCAGGTTCTTAGAGGACTTCCCCTTCCCCAGATCCCCAGGGGAGTATAAATATGTGCTATCTAAGAATAAAGTTCTCTTTCTCTTCATACTTACTTCCTGGTCTGTCTCTGTGGGAACCAGGTTGGTGCCCAAAGACAAGTGTGGCTGAGCTTTGCCATCAATGGGCAAGCATTAAGAGTAGCTTTCAGGGGAGCTACAAGGTTAGGGTAGCATTAAGAGACACTACAAGCTTTTACATGCCCAATTCAAAATTCCAATTTATCAATGAAGTTTTGTATATCTTTTTCGATTTGGTTAGTTTTCTTTTTTTAAAATATCATTTTCTTCAGTATATTGTTTGTCACTTTTACAAAACTGTTCATTGTGTCTTCATAATTTTCTTTCCTTAATTTAATTTATTTTTTTAACTGTTTTATAAATCATGTTGGGAGAGAAAAAACACAACAAAAGGGAAAAACCACAGGAGAGGGGAAAAAAAACAGAAAAAAGGAGTGAATATAGCATGTATTGACTTACATTCAATCTCCATAGTTTTTTTTTTTCTAGATACAAATGGTATTTACTATCTAGAGTTTATTGGGATTGCCTTGGATCACTGAAATACAGAGAACCAAAACTTTTATAGTTGATTGTTGCCCATTCTTGCTGTTATTGTATACAATGTATTTCTAATTCTTCTTGTTTCTCTTAACATCAGTTCATGTAAATCTTTCCAGGCTTTTCTAAAATCAGCTTGTTCATCATTTTTGTAGAATAATAATATTCCATTACTTTCATATATTTGTTCAGCCATTCTCCAACTTATGGGCATCTACTTATTTTCTACTTCTTTACAAACACAAAAGAGCTCTTATAAAGATTTTTGCACATGTGGGTTCTTTCCCCTCCTTTATGATTTCCTTGGAATACAGACCCAGTAGTGGCACTGCTGGGTCAAAAGATATGCAATTTGATAACAAATTATTCTTTAGAAAAATTGGATCATTTCACAACTCCACCAACAATGCAGTAGTGTTCCTGTTTTTGCACATCCCCTTCAACATTTATCATATTTTTCTGTCATCTTAACCAATCTGAGAGGCGTGAGATGATACCTCAGAGTTGTCTTCATTTGCATTTCTCTAATCAATAGTGATTTAGAGCATTGTAAAAATACAATTACAGATATCTTTAATTTCATCATTTGAAAATTGTCATTTATAATTGGTGAATTATTTGTATTTTTATAAGTTTGATACAGTTCTTTATTTTAGAAATGAGACCTTTATCAGAAACATTTCCTGTAAAAATTTCCCCTCAGCTTTGTGCTTCCCTTATAATCTTGTTTCTTTTAGTTTTGTTTGTGAAAAACCTTTTCAATTTAGTGTAATCAAAGTTGTCCATTTTGTACTTCTTAATGTTCTCTAGATCTTCTTTGATTTTAAATTCCTCCCTTCTCCAAAGATCTGATAGGCAAATTATCCCTTGCTCTCTTAATTTACTTATGGTATCACCCTTCATGCCCAAATCATGTACCCATTTTTACCTTATTTTGGTATGGGTTGTAAGATGTAGGTCTATGTCAAGTTTCTGACATTATTTTCTAGGTTTCCCATATTTTTTTTTTTTTTTTTTGTGAAATGGTGAGTTCTTATCACAGAATTTTGGAGTTTGTGGGTTTATCAAATACTAGATTATTATAGACATTGATTATTATTATAGGATTGATTATCAATGCTCCACCACTCTATTTCTTATCAAGTACCAAATAATTTTGATGACTGCTGCTTTATAATATAGTTTTGGTTTGGTAATGCTAAGACACTATCCTTTGTATTTTTCTTATTTTTGTAATTTGTCTTAGTTCCCTTAATATTCTTGAACTTTTGTTCTTCCAAATGAATTTTATTATTTTTTCTAGCTCTATAAAATAATTTTTAGCAGTTTGATTGCTATGGAATTAAACAAGTAGACCAATTTAGGCATAAATTTCAATTTAATTATATTAGCTCAGCCTATTGGGAGCAATTGATATTTTTCCAATTGTTTAGATATGAATTTATTTGTGTGAGAAGTGTTGTATGATTGTGTTCATATAGTTTCTGGTTTTGTCTTGCAGATAGTCACCCAAATATGTTATTTTAAATGAAATTTCTCTTTATAGTTCTTGCTGTTTGTCTTTGTCAGTGATATAGAATAGCAAATGATTTGTGTGGGTTTATTTAATATCCTTGCAACTTTTCTAAAGCTGTAAAGTTGTTTTGAGTAGGTTTTTGAATGATTTCTAGGATTATCTAAGTATATCATCATATCATATGCAAAGAGTGATAGCTTTATTTCATTATTGCCTATTCTAATTCCTTTAATTCCCCCCTCCTTATTGCTAAAGCCAAAATTTGAATACTGAATGTTAATGGTGATAATGAATATCCTTATTTCACCCCTGATCTCACTGGGAACATGTCCAGCTTCTCTCCATTACAAATAATGTTTGCTGTTGGTTTTAGATAGAGGCAGCTTTATATTTTAAGGAAACCTCCCTTTATTGCTATGTTCTCTAGTGTTTTTTTTTTTTTTTTGTTTTGTTTTGTTTTGTTTTTGCTTTTGTTTTTGTTTTTGTTTTTGTTTTTTTTACAGCTCTTTGTTGACAAAACATATGCATGGGTAATTTTTCAACGTTGACCCTTGCAAAAACTTCTGTTCCAACTTTTCCCCTCCTTCCCTTCACCCCCACCCCTAGATGGCAGGTAGTCCCAAAAATATTAAATATGTTAAAGTATATGTAAAATACAATATATGTATACATATTTATACAGTTATCTTGCTTCACAAGAAAAATTGGATTTAGAAAGAAGGTAAAAATAACCTGGGAAGAAAAACAAAAATGCAAGCAAATAATCAACAGAAAAAGTGTAAATGCTATGTTGTGGTCCACACTCATTTCCAGGTGTTCTTTCGCTGGGTGTAGCTGGTTCTGGTTATTATTGATCAATTGGAACTGATTTGGATCCTCTCACTGTTGGCTGTCTAGTGTTTTTAATAGGAATGGATGCTGTATTTTGTCAAAAGCTTTTTCTGGATCTATTGAGATTATCAAAGGATTTCTGTTGTCTTATTGATATGGTTGATTATGATAATAGTTTTCCTGACATTGAATTAGCCCTGCAGTCTTAGTATAAATGCCACTTAATCAAGGTGTATTATCCTGCTGATAAATTACTGTAATCTATTTGCTAACATTTTATTTTAAAATTTTGCATCATTATTCATTAGGAAGATTGGTCAGTAATTTTCTTTGTTTTGACTCCTCCTAGTTTAAATATTACTGCCATATTTTGTCATACAAGGAATTTGGCAGGGATTTTTACCAATTTTTCCAAATAGTTTACATAGTGGTGGAATTCATTGTTCTTTAAATATTTGATAGAATTCACTTGTAAATCCATCTAGCCCTGGAGATTTTTTTTTCCCCTTAGGTAATTTATTGAATGTTTGTATAATGTCTTTTTCTAAAATGAGATTAAGTAATTTATCACCTCTTTTGTTAATCTGGGATAATACATTTCTTTTCCCACCCCTTAGTGTTTTTATCTTTGATATCCTCAGAATTCATTCACAGAATACCCTCCATCCATATGATGCTCCCTTCTAACTGTCCCAACAACAGATACAGTTCTCAGGAGTTTCAGATATTGTTTCTCCACTTAAGGTTGTAAAGTTTAATCTTTAAATAATACATACATATTCATAATATATATTTCTGTTTACCCTTCTATGCTTTTCTTGAGTCTTGTGTTTAAAGATTAAATTTTCTGTTTAGTTCCAGTTTTTTCAATTGAAATAATTGAAAAATCTCTTACTTCATTGAAAATCCATTGCCTCTTCTGAAAGATGATGCTTAGTCTCACTGGATAGTTAGTTTATTCTTGGTTGTAACCCCAGTTTCTTTGCCTCCTCATTCTTATTTCTTACCTCAGTTTTCCTCTACCACTCTAATTTTGAAAACCATTTTTTAAAACTTCCAGAAATTTTTTATTGGGCTTGTGTTCAATTTATATTTTTTGAGGTTTTTGTCTGTAATTGTTCTGACAATTTTTTCTTCTTCTGAGTTTGTATTCTGACCTTCCCTGATACCAGAGTAGCTTTTTTATTATTAGGGTCTTTTGTTGTTGTTGTTTGCTTCTTTTACCACCCTATTTTTTGACTTTGAAATTAATGATTAAGCTGGGCTTAATTCCCAGGGTACAGTGGAGTTGAGAGGATGGAACTATTCCAAGCTTTTTTGGCTTTTTATGCTAAAAGCAAGTTCTGGGGTTTTGCAGGTTTGAGTATTCATGGGCACAAGTAATATTATTTCTTAACTTAAGTGAAAGACAAAGATTGAAATAGAACTATTTTCTTGAAGTAAGGGAATGTTTTTAGTATTTCATGAATGTTCTGAAATACTTCATGCCTGAAGAGACTTCCAATTATTTTTAGTGAACATGCAACTCCATGAAAATATGTTAATTTATTTTAAAATGTCTAGTTCACTTTGATTGTCACAATTGTCACAAAGAGACTGATATATAGTTAACTCTTTACCCACCCCATTTATCTGCCTATTCCCAAATTGGATAGCATAACAAGTTGAGAAGCTTGTACCCTGATCTGGAATCAGAAATGTTGAGTCAAGAAGCTTTGCCTAAGAAGAATATATAACTAAATAGACCTCTCTTCTGCCCTACACCCACCCCAATGGTTGGGAACGATGGACATAGAACACTGAATATACTGTCAGGCTTAGTGGACACATTTGATTTTTTACTTCTCTTTTTTTTAATTCATTCTTATAAAGAATGGTTATCTGGGCACAGAGCAAAGTGGGATACACTTGGAAATAAAAATGCTATAAAAATAAGAAACATATTTTTTTCACAGAAAATATTGAGTTAGGAAACATTTTTGATACTTAGATAACTTATCTGATTTAAAATGATTTTAAATGTAACCAGTTGAGTTTCTTAATTTTACAAATAATGAGACAGTGTTTGAAATCACTCAAGTTAATAGAGGTAGAATTTGAATCCAGATCTGATAATTCTAAGTTCAGTGCTCTTTCTACTATGCTACAGATGATCTTGTGAGTCATCATGTTTACTTTCTAGTTGCCACTATACTGTCCAGTCCATGATTTATTTCTTTCATCCTCATGATGCAACTAATATTCATGAACTTTGAAATCAATTTCTGGTTGAGTTCAACATTTCTACACTACTAAACTTACACAATACCACTTGAGTCTCTTTTGGCAAGAATCATAGCTGATTTTTTTCTTCATTAGCCAAATAATTTCAAGATAAATTCTTATGAGTAATAAGGAAGCCTCAAGGGATTTGAAGATGTAGTAAAAACATTATTTGGATACTGCTTCCAAGATAATAATGATTTAAAAATATATCCACAGAACTGAAGCAAGGTATGATGATAATTGGTTAAGTACAAAAATAAGTCTTAGGATTTATTCATGGATGGCAGTATTCCAAAGGGGAATAAAGAAGCTTATCAGCAAGAGATCAGAGTTGAGCTTGGGTAGAGAAGACAAATATTTCTAAAAAGAATATTATGATTCAAAGTGTCAATGTAAATATCTCCTATTAGGATTCTCATAATTAGCTAGGTACTTCAGGCAGAAACACATATGAAAACGAATGCATCATACCTCATCACTTACTCTTGTTTTGTGCTCCATTTCATCAAACCAAAACCATTTCTAGATAAAGCCCTGCTTATGAACAAATCTTACTTATGGTCAATTGAGGTCAGATTTTTTTCTCAAATCAAAAAGGTCTTCTTTGATCACAAATGTATAAAATTTAGTCTTCTCCCACTGTTCTGTGCCATAACTAAAAACATAAGAAGAAAATTCTTTGTTTTTGGAAGTAGTAAAGAGTTAACAATTATTCCAACATTAGAGAATATGACATAAACCATCCAGGGATCTCTCTTGAAACAATGATAGAATTTTATTTGAACATACTAAAGAAAAATAGTTCTCACATAACCTGTCTTTAGTCTATGTGAATACAGACAAATGAAGTGCCTGGATCATAGTAAACAAATATTTGATTTGTGGGTCTGGGATACATTATCATTTTTTAGGGTGATAGTAAAACATATATATTTTAATCAGGATTAGCAACTTAAGACACACTACTATGTGGATAGAATATAGATAGTATGTGGATAGTAGTGAATGCAAAAAGAACTGACCTTGAAGCTAGAAAGACATTAATTAAATTCTTGCTTCTATCATAAAACAGAATGAATAACTTCTCAATAATCCACAGTTTTTAAGACCACAAATTGTAGAGAAATTGATAACACAAATTAGCTGAGAGTTACCTCATCACAGACCTTTCTCTACCATAAAAATAGAGGCAACATTCCTATAATGAGCATTGTTTCCTCTTCAGCTAGATGGAAGGTTTTCTTTTTTTTTTTTTTGGCAGGGAGAAGAGATGATTTATCTTTTAAATACTATGTGAAAACACCTAAGGATTGTCACCACTTAAATGCTGAACCTTGGCCTGTTTTTTATAATGTCAGTTAATTGAACACAAAATACAGGGGATTGCAATGAATTCTCACTGCAGTGTGGTAATCTGCAGAAGGTAAATAACATTATATCCTTAGAATAAGAAAGGAGCAGCAGTTCAGAAAGCCAGATTCATGGACTAGGACTTTATGTTGAAAATCAAAGGTCAAGACTAGCTAGCAAATGTCTATGAAATGTAGGAAACTATGTAATTGTAATCACTTTAGGAAGTGCTCAGATTATTTTGGTTAAATTTCTTGTAAGTATTTCTTGTACTTTTAATTTGGTAAATTATTTCCTAATGTATCTTCTTTCCTAATATGTGAATAGGTTCCCCTTGATTGGTGGTCTTAAAATAGAAGGCCATATTTTGGAAATATTTCAGAGAGGATAAATGTTCAGATGCAGGTGAGAATGGATGGCTTCCAAGATCTCTGAAACTCTATCAATTTTAGATGAGAATGTGTGGCAGAGATTGAAAAGAGGTTAGTAGAGGGACAGAACCAAGATGGCAGCAAGAAGCCAGGACATTGCCTGAGCTCTGCACAGATTTGCACAGAATCAATGATCAAGCTTCTGAATGAATTTTGGAGTGACAGAATCTACAAACATTCAAAGTGAAACAATTTTCTACCTTAAGATATCTTGGAAGGACTAAAACAAAGGCCCATCTCCCTTGGGCAAGGGGGGGGATGCAGTACAGCACAAGCACAGTGCAAGCAGGAGGCTCTTAGCCAAAGTACAGCAGTTGGTACCTCTATCCTGGTGGCTCAGTAGGCCAGATATAAGACCTCCAATGCAAACACAAAAGGCAAATTGCAGGCCCCAAACCCTGGCATAACAAAGGCAAAAGAAACTTGGGATACATTCCCATATGCCCTGAGGGGCAAATATTTTTATAGATCTAGAAAAAAATAATTATAAAATTTATCTAGAAGAACAAAAGATCAAGAATATCAAGAGAATTAATGGAAAAAAGGATGGTGGGCTAGCAATACCAGACCTAAATCTATATTTTAAAGCAGCAGTTATTAAAACTATTTGGTACTGGCTGAGAAATAGTGGTGGATCAGTAGAATAGATTAGATACAGATGACACAATAATCAATGACTCTAGTAATCTAGTATTTGATAAACTTCCCAAACTCCAGCTTCTGAGATAAGAACACACTCTTTCACAAAAATTACTGGGAAAACTAGAAAGTAATATGTCAGAAACTTGCCATAGACCTCATCTCACACCCCATACCAAAATGAGGTCAAAATGAGTACATGACTTGGGTATTAAGGGTGATACCATAAGCAAATTAGGAGAGGAAGGGATAATTTACTATCAGCTATCTGGAGGAGGTAGGAATTTGTGACCAAAGAAGAACTGGAGAGCATTATGAAAGGCAAAATGGACAAATTTGATTATATTAAATTAATTTTTTGTGTGTACAAACAAAACCAATACAAACAAAATTAAAAGGCAAGTACAAAGTTTGGGGAAAATTTTAAAGTTAGTGTCTCTGATAAAGGCCTAATTTCTAAAATATATAAAGAATTGAGTCAAATTTGTAAGAATACAAGTAAAAATTAATTTCACAAAAAGAAAAACAATTACTTTAAAAAAGAGAGAATTGGAAAAATTGGAAAAAATTCTACTGAACAAAATAATTCTTTTAAAAGTACAATTAGCCAGATGCAAAAAGAGGTTAAAAAAAGCTAATTGAAAAAAATAACATGTTAAAAATTAGAATTGGACAAATGGAAGTGAATGATTCAATGAGACAGTCAAACAAAGCTTTAAAAATGGAAAAATAGAAGAAAATATAAAATACATCATTGGAAAAATAACTGACCTAGAAAATAGATTCAGGAGAGATAATCTAAGAATTATTGGGCTACCTGAAAATCATGATTTTAAAAAAAGAGCTTAGACAATATCTTTCAAGAAATCATCAAGGAAAACTGCTGTGACATCCTAGAACCAGAGTAAAATGGTCATTGAAATAATATACAAGTCACATCCTAAAAGAGACCCCAAATGAAAACTATAGGGAATATTATAGTTAAATTCCAGTATTATCAGATTAAGGAGAAAATACTGAAACAGCCAGAACGAAACACTTTAAATATTGAAGAGCAATAATCAAGATTACTCAGGACCTAGCAACTTCCACAATAAAGGACTGAGGTCCCAGAATATGATATTCTGGAAGGCAAAGGAGCTTGAACTAATCCCAACAAAATCAATTATTATCCTTTAGGGGAAAAGATGGACATTCAAGGAAAGAGGTGATTTTTAATCATTTCTAATGAAAAGAGAATAGGTGAATAGAAAATTTTATCTTCAAATACATAACTCAAGAGAAGCATAAAAAGATAAACAGGACAGAAAACATTATTTTTTAAAAGGCTAAACTTTACACACCTACATGGAAAGGTAATTTTTGCAACTTGTGAATTGTAGCTTTGTCATGGCAGTTAGAAGGTATATACTTACAGGGTGTGGGTATTAGTTGACTTTAATGTGATCATATAAAAATAAATTAAGGGGTGGAAAAAGGATTCTACTGGGAGAAGAGAAGAGGGGAGGCAAAATGAGGTAATTACAACACAGGAGGTACAAAAGATCTATTACAGTAAAGGGAAAGAAAGGAAGAGGAGAAGAATTGTTGAACTTTAATCTCATCAGATTTGGTTCAAAGAGGGAATAATATACATATTTAGTTTGGCATAGAAATTAGTCTCACCATAGGAGAGAAAAAAAGACAGGAAAATGGAAGGCTAATAGAAGGGAGGACAGAAGCAGAAAGAGAAAGGAGCAAGAAAATGGGGGCTGATAAAAGGAAGGGTAGATTGAAGGAAGGGAGGGTTAGAAGCAAAGCACTGGCAAAGAGGGGAAAATGAAAGGAGAAGGAAAAATACAAATGGGGAAAAATAGGATGGAGGGAAATACAGAGTTAGTAATTTTAACTGTGAATATGAATGAGATGAACTCTTCCACAAAACAGAAATGAATAGAATAGTAAATTAAAAGTCAAAATCTTAAAATATGTAATTTATGAAAAAAATATTTGAAGCAGGGAGATACATACAGAATAAAGCTAAAAGGCATAATCTATTATGCTACAGCTGAAGTTAAAAAAAAAGCAGTGATACAAATCATAGAAACAATCAATAATTATATCCAAGAAAATGACAATGTTGAAACAATGTACCAAAATTTATGAGATTCAGCCAAAGGAGTTCTTGGGAAATTTTTATATCTCTAGATACTTATATGGATAAAATAGACAAAGAGAAGATTAATGAATTGGGCATGCAATTTAAAAAGCTAGAAAAAGGACAAATTAAATACTAAAATAAAAATTCTGAAAATCAGAGATGATGTTAATAAAATTTAAAGTAAAAAAACTATTGAACTAATAAATAAAACTGAGTTGATTTTATGAAAAAAGCAACAAAATAAATAAATCTTTGGTTAGATATTAGAATATATTAGATATTAGAATATATATATATATATATATATATATATTAGAAAAAGGAAAGAAGAAAATCAAAGTACCAGTATCAAAAATTAAAAGGGTGAACTTGCCATCAATGAAGAGGAATTAAAGCAATAATTGGGAGCCATTTTGTTCAATTTTGTCTAATAAATCTGACAATCTAAGGGAAATAGTTGAAATGTAGATTGCCTAGGTTAACAGAAGATGAAATAGAATACTTAAATAAGCCCATTTTAGAAAAAACAAATTGAACAAGACATCAGTGAACACCCTAAGAAAATATTTCTAGGGCCAGAATGATTTACAAGTGAGTTCTACTAAACTTTTAAGAAACTGTTATATTCCAACACTATATAAATTATTTGGAAAAATAGGTGATGATAGAGTCCTACCAAATTCTTTTTAAGGGCTAAAACACAGAAAATTATAGAACAATTTCCCTAATTAATATTGACATAAAAATCTTAAATACAATATCAGCAAAGAAATTAAAGTAGCTTATCAGTAGGATAATACACTATGAATAAGTGGGATTTACACCAGGAATGCATGGCTAGTTCAGTATTAGGAAAACAATCATCACTATATCAATTAAAAAACTAGCAAAACTATATAATTATCTTAATAGATTTAGAAAAAGCATTTGACAAAATACAACACCCATTCCTAATAAAAACATTGGAGAGAATAGGAACAAATGGACTTTTCCTTAAAATGCTAAAAATCATTTATCTAAAACCATCAGCAACATTTTCTGTAATGGTGATAAGCTAGAAGTATTTCTAATAAAACCAGGCAGCAGTGAACCAAGGATGCCAATTATCACCATTGTTACTCAATATTTTACTAGAAATGTTAGCTTTAGCAATAAGAGAACAAAAATAAATTAAATGAATTAGAGTAGGTAATAAGGGGAAAAACAGTATAACTCTTTGCAGATGATATTATGGTATATTTAAAGAATCTTAGAGAACCGACTGAAAAAACTATTAGAAACAATTAAAATTTTTTAAAAAATGTTTCAGGATGTAAAATAACTCCCCCCCCCAGTAAATCATTAGCATTTCTCTTACCAACAAAGCCCAATAGCAAGAAACAGAAAGAGAAATCCAATTTAAAATAACTGTTGACAACATAAATTATTTGGAGTCTAACAGCCAAAGTCAGGAATTATATGAACACAATTACAGAACAAAATTATGACAAATACAAATAAAGTTATATCTAAACAATTGGAAAAATATCAGTTGTTCATGGATAGGCCAAGCTGATTTAATAAATATGACAATTCTATTTAAATCACTCTACTTTTTCAATGCCATACCAATCAAACTGCCAAGGAATTAATTTATAGTACAAGGAAAAATAACAAAATTCATCTAAAAGAACAAAAGGTAAGACTATCAAAGGAAGATAAAAATGCAAGGGAAGTAGCTTTGTTGTACCAAAACTAAAATATATATTATAAAGCAGCCGTTATCAAACCTATTTTGTATTGGCTAAGAAATAGAGTGGTATATCATTGGAATAGGTTAGGTAAAAAGAAACAATAATCAATGAGTATAGTGATTGATTAATATACTTTAATTTCTAGGTTAAGGATTCACTATTTGATAAAAATTGCTGGGAAAATTTAAAAAATGGAATGGCAGAAACTTGACATTGCCTAACATCTCACACCTTATACCAAAATAAGGTCAAAGTGAGTTCAGAAATTAGATATAATGGATGATGCTATAAGCAAATTGTATAGAGCAAGAGAGAGTTTACTTATCAGATCCATGGAGAAGAGAGGAATTTATGGCCAAAGAAGAACTAAAGAACATTATGACATGTAAAATGGATAAATTTTATTACATTAAATTTAAAAGGTTTTGCACTAACTAAACAAATGCAGTAAAGAAGAGAAGAGAAGCAGAAAGCTAGGGAAAATTTTAGTCAGTGTTTCTAATAAAGACTTCATTTCTAAAATATATAAAGTATTGACTCAAATTTATAAGAATATGACTCATTCCTCAATTGCTAAATGGTCAAATGATTTGAACAATTTTCAGATGAAGAAAGAAATTAAAGCCATCTATAATCAAATGAAAAGATGCTCTAAATCACCATTAAGTAATTTCTTGGTAGTTTAATTGTCATGGCACTGATTAAGTAATTTAAAAAGAATTGTCATATATTACTGTGGCTTACCCATAAACAATTAATAATTTTCCAGTTGTTTAGATCTAGCTAAGGCAAATTAAAACAATGCTGAGGTACCCCCTTATGCCTATCATATTGGCTAAGATGATAAGAAAAATATTGATAAATGTTGGAGGGGGAGTGGGAATGGGAAAACTGGGACACTAATGCATTGCTGGCAGAGTTGTGAAATGGTCCAACCATTCTGGAGAACAATTTAGAACTATGCCCAAAAGATTATAAAACTATCCATACCCATTGATCCAGCAGTCTCACTACTGGGTCTGTATCCCAAAGAGATCATAAAAGAGGGAAAAGGACCCATATGGAACCTATCTTACAGTCTGTTCTGCCTTGCTTGAATAATAAGAGAGCTAGTAGAGGGAAACATTGGCCCTGATTCTCCATATCCGAGTCATTAAAACCATTTCATAAGTAGAATGAAATTTTGGCTTACCAGGGAATGAAGTGGTATTTTGGAGTGTAGAGCTTATAATCCAATGAGTGATTCCTTTGAAAACCTAAAGAAAACTAATTATTTGTAGAAAGGATACTAGTCAAATAAATAATCATTTGTTTTATTTTAAATTTTTTTATTTATTTTACTTTTAATTTATGGAGTAAAAACAAAGATTTCCATAACACTATATTAAAGGAAATGATTGTATATACAACTGCAACTCTATTATATACAATTTCTTGTTCCTTTTAAATAAAGTCATGTTAAATTTTTTTCTTGCTCTTCCTATACTAGAGCTGGCTACTATTAGACAGAAATATTCATGTGTGTGAGTGTGTGTGTGTGTGTGTGTGTATATGTATATATATATATATATATATATATATATATATATATACACATATATATATATATATTTAATATTCTAAACAAACTTTTATTTTTCAGTTTTTTCTCTGGATTGATATCATCTTCCTTCATACATCCTTTGTGGTTAATTTAGGCATTCATACTAGTCAAGTTGACTTATTTGCTCCAAGTTATTCTTAAAACAATAAAATTATCATTATTATTTTTTCCCCTGAGACAATTGGGGTTAAGTGACTTGCCCAGGGTCACACAGCTAGGAAGTATTAAGCGTCTGAGATCAAATTTGAACTCGGGTCCTCCTGAATGTAAGGCTGGTGCTCTATCCACTGCGCCACCTAGCTGCCCCAACAATAAAATTCTTAAAACAATTAAAACTGCATATAACATTCCCTTGGTTCAGCTCATTTCATTCTTCATTATTCCATGCAAGTTTATCCAAGCTTTTCTCAGGTCATCGAGTTATAGATTATTTCTTATAATACAATATTATTTGATCACAATCATATACCACAACTTGTTTATGCATTCTCCAATAAAATTGTGGCATCCCCACAATTTCCAGTTCTTTGTGACCAAAAAGAAAGCTGCTAAAAATATTTTAGAAGAAATTAATTTTTCCCTTTTCATATTTGAAAATAGACCTAGTAGTGGTATTGCTGGTTAAAAAGTTTATTAACTATTAGGGCATAATTCTAGTTTATTCTCCAAAATAATTGAATCATTACAATTCTACCAACAATGATCATGTCCCATTTTTTCCATGTCTTCCAACATTTGTTACTTTCCTCTTCAATTATTATAGACAATCTAATAGATGTAAAATTATATCTCAAGGTTGTTTTAATTTGCATTTCTCAAATCAATAATGATTCAGAACATTTTATATGACTGAATTGTTTTGACTTTTTAATTTTTTTCAATAATAGCTTTTTATTTTCAAAATATATGCAAAATTTTCAACATTCACTCTTGCAAAACCTTGCGTTCCAATTTTTTTTTATCTTTCCCATTCCCTCTCCTCCCAGACAAGTAATCTAATATATATTAACATGTGCAATTCTTCTACACATATTTCCACATTTATCATGCTGCACAAGAAAAATCAGATAAAAAAGGGAAAAAAATGAGAAAGAAAACAAAAGCAAGAAAACAACAAAAAAAGGTGAAAATACTGTGTTATGATCCACATTTAATCCCCACTGTCCTCTTTTGGGATACAGATGGCTCTATCACAAGTCTATTGGAACTGGCCTAAATTACCTAATTGTTGAAAAAAGCCATGTCCATCAGAATTGATCATCACATAATCTTCTTGTTGTTGTTACAATGATCTGCTGGTTCTGTTCACTTCACTTAGCATCAGTTCATGTAAGTCTCTCCAAGCCTTTCTGAAATCATCCTGCTGATCGTTTCTTATAGAACAATAATATTCTATAATATTCATATATCATAACTTATTCAGCCATTCCTCAAATGATGGGTATCTATTTAGTTTCCAGGTCCTTGTCAGTACAAAAAGAATTGCTATAAATATTTTTGCACACGTGGGTCTTTTTCCCTTTTTATGATCTCTTTGGAATATAGGCCCAGTAGAGATACTGCTGAATCAAAGGATATGCACAGTTTGATAACCCTTTGGGTATAGCTTCAAATTGGTCTCCAGAATGGTTGGATAAGTTCACAATTCCATCAACGATGTATTAGTGTTCCAGTTTTCTCACATTCCTTCCAGCATTTGTCATTATTTTTTCCTGTCATTTTAACTAGTATGAGAAGTGTGTAGTGGTAATTCAGAATTGTCTTAATTCTCATTTCTATGATCAATAGTGATTTAGAGCATTTTTTTCATATCACTAGAAATGGTTTTAATTTCTTTGTCTGAAAATTATCTGTTCATACCCTTTGAATATTTAGGTTTTGATTTCTTTATCTTAAAATTACCTAATCATATCCTTTGACAACTTATCATCTGAAAATTACTTCTATTCTTACTGATTTTACAAAGTTTTTATATATTTGAAAAATGAGGCCTTTATTTGAGAAATGATCTATGATCCTCCTCAATTTTTTGCATTTCTTCTGATCTTGCCTATATTTATTTTATTTGTACGAGATCTTCTAAATTTACTATAATTAAAATTATCCATTATCCTTGCTTTGCTTTCAATCACTTGCCTATTCAGAAATTGCTCATCTTTCCATAAGTCTGATAAATAATGTGTCTTCAAATTTCCTTATAACATACATATCTCTTTATATCGAGGTCATGTTTCCATTTCTGAACTTATCTTTGACTATCTAATAGATAGTGAATTAGATGTTCTCTCAGAAGAAGTGTCACTGGCATTCTGGGAATATCAGGAAATAATTTTTTCAGAAGGTGCAATTATTCTAGTTGGGACCCGAAGGAATATAGTAGACAGAGATAAGAATGAAAATACTTTTAAGGATTTTCACTAAAAATGAGAAAAGATCTTTTATAAGGAATAGCAAGGGGGCCATTTTCACTATATTTCATAGTACTAAGGTCTATTTTCTCACCCTGAAGAACAATTGTGACTCTCTTATTGTACAATCAATATGAATAGAATACAGTAAGCAACCCAAAAAACTAAATTTGTCATCAAGTCAACAAACAATCCTCATAAAATATACACTAGTATTAATAAGCTTATACGTTCTCAGGCCATTCCATTCTTTTGGAGTCCCTGCCTTACATCTGTTTTGAGTCATCCCTTTAATCCTACCTTCTTTCTTAGAAATTAGCTCAATGCATTGTCTCCCCACCTTTCCACTCTTTGCCACCCTCTCCCTCCTCTCCTCCCTACCATATAAACTCACATAACAAATAACACTCATATATCTTCTGAGAACAATAAAATATCCTTGGATATATTCCCAGAACCTTCAGGATGCATGAAAGTTTTAGTTAGAAGTGGGGCTTGGGGAAGAAGGAAAAGGATTCAAGTTTTATTTTGAAAATTTCCCACAACTAACTTAAGATACACTGTATATTCTTTATACACATTATGACATTGCAAATAACACAAAGAAAGTATAGTAAGGTCTGGGGCATATTACAAAGAAGCAAATTTAACCTTTCTCAACCTAATATCTGTGTTTCTCAAACTCTGGGAGAAAAATGTGACTTACTTTGCTTATTTCAGGCTCTTCTATTTGTTTTATCTGGGGAGAAGTTAAGGTTATTCAACTGCTTCACTAAAGGAAAAGGGATTAATGCCATGTTGTGAATGCCACTAGGTTGGCAATGTCATAGATGGAAGAAAGGGATGTTTATGATCAAATGACTAAAAACGAAAATTTCTAAATAAAATTAGGAAACTAGGAAAGACCAGAAAGGAATGTTATATCATAGTTGCTATAGAAACTTTACAATTTATTGGTTTCTGATTCTTTGTCTGATGATTACAAATTCCTATAGTGGCAATCCCACCCAAAGCTACCAAAATAGGCTTTAAATATTATCAGAGAATTTCAAGGGATTTTAGTGACTATCAAGTATAATCAGTACTTGGAAGATTATAGATTTAGAGCAAAAAGAGATTTCTGGAAGTTATTTAATCCAACATTCTTGCTTTATAAATTAAATTCCTGAGGCCTGAATCAGATTTTTTCCCTATGATATGAGAAAAAAAATGATTATCTGATCTTTACCTGAAACCTTCAGTGAACAACAAAAAAAAAGATTTACTATAAATTTAGGATTAATCTAATTCTGTGTAAAGTAATATCGTTTGATTTTTCAATGTCCAAATTTGAAAGCAATATTACTTTGCAAAGAATTAGGACATAGGAACACAGGCAATTATATGAGAAACACTGAAAAAGCACTTCCACATAGAAAAGGCATCAGTAAAGATGATCTAAGAGTCTTGTTTCCTAATATCCATAAAGTTTGCATATGACTGATGAGGAGTTTAAGACTAAAAGCAGGAAAATAATTATATTTATATGATTTTGGGACTATGTCACAATTTCTTATTCTCTACTTATGACTTGGCTGAAAAACAGATTTTGGTTTACTACCTTAAGTTAGAGGTGAATCATTTCAAATAATAAACCCTGCTATAAAGCTGGAGAATTGGTTGACTAAAGGTCCTCTATGTATGAGAGGAGTCCTCAGAGCTAAGTCATAGGGAGACTGCTGAGCTTTCACTGCCACATGATAGTTGGAAAAGTCAAAATGGAGCAAATGCTTTGCTTCATGGAAAAGCTTATTGAAGAAAGCAGTTCCTATATTTATATTTCCATATTTTTTCATCTATTACCTGAGAAGCAAAAACTTCTCAGAACCTAGCCAATGGAGCAGATCTAGAAAATCTCTTTATATGGTAGTTTCCAGTTCAGATTCTCCCTGAAGGAAGTCAAGGATATCAAAACCTATAGTCGAGACTTGGGAGTTATCCTAGGCATATTTATCCACTTCTCATGTGCTTCTCTGCTATGTTTTTTAAAGTTTATTCTCACTTTTTCTGGATATTGTATACATTGGTAAAATAATATATTCTAGGTTTATTGCTGGAAAATTGTTTTAATTATTATTATTTTGCCTTATGTTTAGCAAATATTTTTCTTTAAGAGTTAATGGTGTCCCAGAGAAGGAACACTGGGAAGTGAATGTAAATTGTTAGCACTACTGTCTATCTACCCAGGTTACTTGTACCTTCGGAATCTAATGCTTATTGTGCAACAAGAAAATGGTATTTACTCACATGTATTGTATCTAGGTTATATTGTAACACAAGTAAAATGTATGGGATTGCCTGTCATTGGGGGGAGGGAGTGGAGGGAGGGAGGGAGGGAAAATTTGGAAAAATGAATACAAGGGATAATATTATAAAAAAATTAAAAAAAATAAATGCTTATTGATTGACTAAAAAAAAAAAGAGTTAATGGTGTCAAATTGACTTATTTTCTTAAATGGAAAGTTAGTGATTTATGAGATTAGGGATTAAAATTCTAGTTAATAGGAGTATATTGCCCTACCAGATTACTCTTAAGTCTTTGAGAGGGAGATAGAGCAGAATTTAGACTCCCTCTGGGAACCTTCCAATCTTCCAGCATAAATTCAATTTGTATGAATAATCTAACCTAAAAAGATAAGAAAGGTGGGTACCAAGACCACAGCCTTACACCAGTGGAGTATTTCTAATTGTTATGATTTCCTCACATCAGGATAAATTTTAATTAATTAATTAATTAATTTCACTTCTCATCATTTGCCCTCAATTCTGCCTTCAGAGGCTGCTTAGAACAAATCATCAGACTCCCTTCCACAGGATAGATCTTCAGATTCTTGAAAACAGCTGCCATGTATCTCCTGAGTATTCTCTTGCCTAGAGTTAATATCCTTAAATCATTCAACCCCAAATATGTGTCATTCTTAATTTAAAAATTGCAGTTGTAAGAAACATAGGATGATAAAGCAAAATAATTTGACTTGAATTCCTCATCTTATTCAATTGTTTTTTCTACTTTTTTAACAATAGACTCCTGTTCTTTGTGAGTTTTGAATTTTTTTTAAAAACAGTACATTGGAATAATAACAACAAAAGCAACAATCATAATAACTATCATTTATAAAATGCTTGGTATTATATCTTGCACTATGTAAGACCTTAATAAATTCTAGTTGGCTGACTAAGATTTGAAATTTTTTTTACAAATATTATTTCATTTTATCCTCCTAACAACTGTTGGAAGGAGGTGTGTTATTCTGTTCATTTTACAGATCAGGAAACTGAAACAGAGATTAGCATCGCAAAGCTTGTGATTGTCTGAGATCATGTTTGAATTAAGGTTTTCCTGAATCTAGTTTTGGCACTCTGTCTACTGTGCCACTTAGTTGTCATGGTAATTAAGAAGTCTATTTACCTTATCTCACAAAAATGATAAGACTATATTTTGATTTTGTTGCATTTCCCCATTAATTGGGAACAAGGTCTCTCCTTAAAAATCATAAAAAGACATTCCACCTTACTTCTGGATCTCAAACCAGAACTTGTACATGTACGGGATATGGGGTGGGGAGGTAGAAATGTTGCCAAAATTCAGAGGTTTTAAATAAGTTTTATCAGGAAATATTTTGGACACTTAAAAATACAATTTATTTAATACATTATGGAGAAACTTAATCCTTAATCCTATTCATCTGTATATTTTTGTTTCTTCCCCTTTGAAAAACTTGTTAAATATTTCAATTTGGATTGTAAGATATGACTATTGCAAAGACAGAGTTATCAAAATGCCAGATAATTGATTTATTGCCAATAATGCCATTTGGGATTTGATCTAAAAGCCCTAAATTTCAACTACCATAATGCATCTCCCAATCAAGATTCCACAGCATGGCTTGTTTAAAAAGGACTTTTTTAATGTTTGATGCATGCTGTAGGTTAAATGTACTCAGATGGAAATACTGAGACTTCTGAGTGATTTTCAATTGCTCTGGCTTTTTTTATGATGCTACATATCTATTTTTATGAAGCCTACCACTCTACTACTCCCTGAACCCCTCCAAGCCTAAAACACAGATTGCACTATAAAAAGGACTTGTGTAGTCAGGAAATAGATGCCAGACTAAGAAAAATATATGATCTTAATTATTCTGCTTTTTTTCCCTCACTGAGGTGTAAGTGTTTTTTCCTGACAGTTCAATATTTCTTTTACTGATAGTCAGCAGTTTTATTGACAATTGGCAACCCAACTCATACACAAAAGGGAGGCAGCCTTACCAAATACTGCAGCAAGGGCATTGAAGAATGAAATATCAGGCTATACATATGAGACTCATGGGATTTACAAAACCACCAAAAGTTTCAAGTCTTTTGAAAATAAATTGTGGATTACAATTTTCAGAGTAGTACAATTTCTCTTTCCAATAAGCTTCCAATCTGGTTAAAGAACATATGGAAATTGAGACTGTACTTGTTTTTGCAACACAACATTCATCTTTGCTCGAGATTGTGACAAATTTTAGTATGCAACTGAAAGGCAGTGAGAATCACTTGAATGAATATCAGTCTGGAAAATTTTGTTACCAGAGTTTCTTCCTTCAAACTGGAATTTTAAATCTAATTTTGCTTTAAGTGACTTTTAGAATACATCAATTTCGTTTAATTTTTCTCCTTTAATAAATAGTAGTAAAAATTTAGCCATTTATAATTTTTTTTCTTTTTTTGGCACAGACCTATAATTTTATTGGTGTATCAAAACTTCTAGTAAGGAAACTCTTTATACCAATGCTTGTTTATAGTTTTTCTGCATTATGCAATCGTGTGGTGCTAGAAGGTTAAATGACTTGTCCATTATTTCAAAGTCACATATGAATCACAGGTTTTCCTGAGTTCTAAAAATTTCAGGTCCTTAAGGTTCAATTCCTATCAAAAAACTTTTAAGATGAACAAAACAGTCTTAAAAACTGGAAACTGTTTTGTTTTATAAACATTTATTTTAATCAGAAGCATTTTTGAATCCTCAATTTTTTTCATCTGTAAAATGGGAATAACACCTTCAGTGTCTACCTCAAAGAAAATCTATGTGAAAATGAGGATATTCACTAGTCACTTCTTTTCCTTCTCATTCTACTTTTCTTTTGCTGGTTAGTCTGGTTTTAATCCATGGGACTAGACATCCCCTAATGTTCTCCTCTCTGCCCTTTCCTGCTTCCTTTTGTATTTTGTCTCCCTCTTTAGACTTTAAACTTTTTGAGGGCAAGAACTGGTTTTCTTTTTAATCGTATCTCCTTACAACAAAAACAGTCCAGGGGAATACTTGGGCTGTTAAAACATAAATTTGCTAAAACATAAATTCCCTCAAAGGTATTCCTTTATTATCAGAGCCACACTAAAATTCTGATGATTCTGTGATTTCACTGATGTGGATATCCCTGCATTGATGCAAATGACAACCTAGACCTGTCTGCTAATAGTGAAACTCTTTTTCATGTCTCTTCATAAGTGTCTCACCCAAAATAGAGGACTTTCCTCATATTCTTCTTTCCTCCTTCCTTCCCTCTATTTCTATCTCTGGCTGTGTCTCTGTGTTTTTGTTTGTATCTGTCTTTGTCTTTGTGTCCCCATCCCTTCCACCTCTCTGTTTCTCTGTCTCTCTCCATCTCTCTCTCTCTCTCTTTCTCTCTCTCTCTCTCTCTCTCTCTCTCTCTCTCTCTCTCTCTCTCTCTCTCTCTCTCTCTCTCTTTCTCTCTCTCTCTCTCTCTCTCTCTCTCTCTCTCTCTCTCTCTCTCAGATTTGAGCTCAAGTCCTCTTGACTCTAGCATCTGGACTCTAACCATTGTACCTCCTCTCTGCCTCATGTTTTCCTAATATTTCAAATATACCAGAAGATCAAAAGGATTGTTCTTTCTTCAGGGATATTGGAAGTATATATCAATAATAGTGATAAAAATAATATTATTATTAGTGTGGTCTAATTGATAGCTAACGACTCAAAACCAGGAAAACCTAGCTTCACATCCTTTAGTTGATAAATACTGACTGTATTCTCAGGCAAGTGGTTTAATTTATCAATGCTCCAGCCCAATGGTTCTCAAACATTTTGGTCTAGGACTGCTTTATACTATTAAAAATTGTTGGACTTCAACAATTGAGGACCACAAGGAGCTATTATTTATGTGGGTTATATGATTAATATTTACTGGTTTAGAAATTTTAAATTTTATATTATTATAAAAATGACTTTGACTTCATTGACCTCCAGCCTAAACTATGTCTGGAGAACCATTGTCTGAGGCACCTCATTTTGACTGCAACTTATTAAGAAAGCATCAACTTGGATTGATGAAGGGAATTTTTTCATTCTGTATTTATTTATAGTAATGAAAACAGATATCTAGTCCCTAAAATGATAATAACTGGCATTTATGTTGATCATTAAGATTTGCAAACCATTTTACATATTAAAAAAATCTCATAGAAAGTGTTTGTATTTGTGTTAATCCTTCCTGGAGATTCAGTGGAATTTCTCAGATACTTTACCCTTTCCTGAGAAACCTTGTATCTGTTATGCATTCATACTAGGAGTCAACTGAAGAGCAAAAGACAGACCAGATCTTGCTAGCTGAATCATACAGTCAAAGTAGCATTTGAATGCTATAAAATTTGGTTTCATAGACCTTATTTGTTTAACCATAAGTAAAGCTTAAGGGAGATCTACAATCAGATTTAGCACCAGAAAAAATATGAGACAAACAAAAATTCACTTCCTCCCTTTAGAATCTATGCCTAGCCATAACACACAATTGCACATAGTTTTTTAGGATTAGTTCAGGTCCTGCTGACTAAACTTACCTGTCTACTCTTCCATTCCCTTAGATTCTTATTCTCCACAAGGGCAAGTCGGATAAACTGATATACTGTGATATGCCAAAACCTAAATTTTCTAAGTGTTTTATATGTTCTTTATTTTTTAGATCCCTATTCACAAGATTCCAGGCATGGGAGCTCTTAGACCTTTCAGTGCTCATGCTCTAAAGCTCTACTGTCCTGATTGGTGATAGTATCAGTTTCCCAACTATATATAGCCCCATCTAGCTAGTTTCTTCTTACTCCTTAGCTATTTTGTCCCAAGCCAATGTTTCTGTACTCTTTGTGGCTCTCCCTGTCTTTCCATTTTCAGAACTACAGTCTAATCAAACCTGTCATGGCTCCACTCACCATTCCTGTAACATTTCAAATCAATTTACTATTACTGGACATTACTCCTTTATGTGCATTATCTCCTTGTATTATACTATAAACTCCCCAATGTCAGAGGCTTCCTTTGTTTTGTGTTTGTAACTCCACTTCTTAGTATGATGCTTCATAGATAGTAAGTTTAATAAACTTTAAACATAAATAAAAACATTTAATAAATGCTCTTTTATAACACAGAACATTTTAATTTTACTGGTGACCTTTGATGTCTAGCCCAAAGGTACAAATAACATGGGAGGTTCTGAAACTGTGGCAGAGTTTCAATGGTGATGTTTTTTGAGCAGGGGGCCTTTTACCCAGAGCTCTTCAAGCCATACAATTTAGATCTACTATTTTGCCAGTGGTCAGCCCTGAGTCAAATTAGATAAAATGTTCCATGGATGGTTATATTGTCCATTTGCAATCCCTAAACAGTGTTTTCAATTATTTTCTTAAAATAAAAGGGGCCTCTCTTTTCCCTACTGAAAGACAATATGAGTTATCAGATCCTTAAAGGCCTGCTTTTTAAATTTACTGCCCCAAATGGAACTGGTTTGGAAGGTGTTTTGTTTATCTGGCAAAAGTATCAATAAAAATCAGGAAAGCTAATATGAAAGAAAAATCAGGATACCTTATCAGGAGAGAATTTAATTAAAGATAAACATGAAGGCTATTGCTATTTCAGGATAAGAACCATTTACTTGAATTTAACTTCAACAAGGAAGATGACATCAAACCTTTTTCAGTTATAATTTTCTCCTACAAAACATGGTTAAAGCTCAAACTTGAAGACTTAAAAAAATAATCTCTAGGTCTATATCATGCACCTATTATCACTGTATTAAGCTTTGGAACATCCAACGATTACTTTTCCATGTGCTCAGCTTTGTTAGGTATCTCAATTTAACCCTGCTTTGTGCATACATTTTGTGTTGATTTTATTTCAACAATATTGAAAGTTAGAACTTGCAACCATCAATACTAAAAATAGTTTTGCTGCAAACAAAAGAATAACCAAACATTTTGTTTAGAATATCAACCCAATCAAAGGACTGGTTGGGCTGAAAAGTTTTCTGGAATGTGGGGGAGGGAGGGAAGAAGGAGGGGAGAATGAGAGAGAGAGACAGACAGACAGAGACACACAGAGAAAGAAACAAAGAGAGACAGAAAGATGGGAGTAGGGAGAGGGAGAGACACACACAAAGAGGCAGAGAGAGAAAGAACAAGATTTAGAACAGAGACTTAAGAACACCTATAGTGGAGGGTTTTATATCAATGAAGATACAGAAAAGGAAGCTAAGAAGGAAAAGTCAAATTGGTAGGAGGAAACCAATCCATGACTCAATCAACAGATATTTATTAAATGTCTATTATATACTCTAAATTTTGATTGGCCAAAATTGGTTTTTAAAGAAGGAAAAGTTGCTAAGTTGTAGAGGTATCTCAGAGTTGTCTTAATTTATATTTTTCTGATCAGTAGTGATTTAGAGCATGTTTTCACATGATTAGAAATGGTTTTAATTTCTTAATCTGGAAATTATCTGTTCATATCCTTTGACCTAGACTATTGACCTGATTGATTGCCCAAGTTTCTTCTTCCTACTCCAATCTATGCTTCATATACTTGCCAAAGGTTTTTTTTTTCCTTAAGTGAAGTTCTGACTATGTCACTGTTCTATTAAATCAACTCCAGTTACCTCCTAATGAAGGGCATGTTTGATTCTTATCTTGTATATTAAGTACCTTAAAAAGTTCCAGGCACATGCTGTTGAGTTGTTGACAAAGAGAATAGTGTGGTTTCCCTTTTCCTTCTCTAGCTCATTTTACAGATGAGGTAACTATGGCAAACAAAGTTAAGTGGCTTGACCAAGGTCACACAACTAATAAATGTTGAGGCCAATTTGAACTAGGAAGATGAGTCTTCCTGACTCTTAAGTTCAGCAATCTGTCCATTGTGCCATCTAGCTGCCCAAGTCATAATACTTAGTAAATATTTGATGATTGGTCAATTGAGTCATACCATTAGAAACTTTGCTGAAAAGGATTCTGGGAAGATGGCAAAATAGGTCCAAAAATTGTTAGCTCTCTAGATTCTCCCCTACAAAAAACAAAAGAAAACAAAACAAAAGAAAACAAACAAAAAAACAAGACAAAATAGTACTTCAAGACAAATGTAGAACCTAAAAATAATCTAGAATTGGGACACAACAGTGATCCTCCAGGAACAATAAAAGAAGATCTGAAGAAAGGTACCAGGATGGAGTTTTGCCTTATGTGAAGTGGAAACACTTCAGGAAACACTGAAATGGCAAGCTAGAGCTCTGGGGCTAGCCTGGTTGGGAGGTAGCCTTGATCCCAGCCATAGGAATCTTTGTCTCCCGGACAATGTGGGAAGTTCAGCATCTGAATCAGGGAATATTGAGGGACCTTCGACTTAAAAGGGATTCCAGGTCCAGTTGTGCTGTCAAGACACTGTCATGGGTAAAAAGGAACCAGCACATGTTTGGTGAATGCATAAGCTGTGGAACATGGATGCTGATGTCTATGGGCACTTAGCAGGAGAATGAAGTTCTTTGTTTTGTTTCAGGCCAGAGGGGATAATGGAATGAGGACCTGAGGCCAGAGGCACCAACTCCTACCCCCCCCCCAGGAGTAGAGGTGATGACACTGACAGACTGCTATAAAGAAAAAAAGTAACAGGTAAAGGAAAAAGGATTTAACCACAGAAAGTTATTATAGGAATAGAGAAAATCAGGGTTGTCTTCAGAGGACAGTGAAGTAAAAAAAAGCCTCTCCCATCCCAAAGAGTAACATCAAAAGATCACTTGCTCCAAAAGAATTCACAGGAAAACTCAAAAACCAAATCAGATGAGAGAAATTAAAGAAAAAAAATTAAAGTAGGAACAATCCAGAAAAAAAATAAGAAGATTAATAAAAGAAAATCAACAAACTGGGAAAGGAAATCCAGAATCTTAAGGAAGAGAATGACTCCTTGAAATTTAAGTTGAGCTAACACTGCCTACTTTTATGATCCTGGGCAAGACACTTAACTCCAATTGCCTTGGCAAAAAAAGAAAAAAGAAAAAAAAATAAGTTGGGCAAGGGGAAGCCAGAAAAGTTAGAAGAGATCATGAAATAATAAAACAAAATATAAAGAATGAAAAAATAGAAGAAAAAATGATAGAAGAAAAACAACTAATTTAGAGAACAAATCAAGAAAACATAAGAATAATTAGGCTACCTAAAAGCTATGTTCAAAAATAAGATTTTTGATACAATGATATAAGAAATAATTAGAGAAAATTGTCCTAAAATGTTATCACAAAAAGGGAAAATAGAGATAGAAAAAAAATCTACTGATCACCACTTGAAAGAGATCTTACACACAAAAAAAAAATACATAGGAATATCATAGCCAAATTGCTAAACCCCCAAGTCAAGGAGAAATTAGGAGCAAAAGGAAAAAAAATAATTCAAATATTGCAGAGCCAAAATTAGAATCACAGGAAACCTAGCAGTGGTTACATTAAAAGACCACAAGTTTGGACACCATATATCAAAGAACAAAAGAACTGGGATTATGTCTGAAAATATCATACCCAATAAAACCAGGCATAATCCTGAACCAAAAAAGTAGTGTTCAATGAAATAAAAGACTTTTGGGATTTTGTGGCAAAAAGACCTAAATATTTGACATAAAAGATACAAGAGAGCTATAAGGTAAATATCAAAGACTAATTTCAAGATATTCAACAAGGACAAACTATTTAACACTTAGAAACTTTTAAGTCTAAGATTGCCATTATTAATTGAGCAGTTTGAAAGAAAGATTGGGGGTGAAGTTGAGTATGATGTGATTCTAAAAAAAATCATGTAGGATAAGGTAAAAAGCATAATTATGAAAATGAAGTGTGAGAGGAATAACTGACATTGAGGATTTTGTTCGTGGAGGAGGGTTGGTAGTTTTGGAACCCTACTCTCATCCGGAATGGATTAAAGAGGGAATGAATAGACACATACATGAATATGTGTATGTTTATATCTATATATAATAGTCTTCTAAATTCAGAAAAAGATATGAGTAAGGAGATAGGTTTGGGGGAGATGATAAGGGAAGGATAATTTTTAGAGGGAATTCTTTTCACATCAGATTTGTCTTAAAGAGAGAAAAACATACATTTAAAAGGAAATAAAAAAAATCTAACCTTTTAAAGAAATAAGAAGCTGAGGGAATAGGAGAAGACGGTGGTATAGAGAAGTATGTAGATTAATAAAATGAGATAAACTACAGATTAGTGGAAATGAGGAAAACAGGGTACAACATATATATATATTACATAATCTGTCATTCTGTCTTTCTATTTATCTATATCTGGAAGGTTATTAAAGTCTTCTAAACTCAGATAGAAATAATAAGTCAAGGGGAGGATTGGGGAGAGAATAAGAGAGAGATTCTTATGTGGAGGGGTAGATTAAGCAATAGCAGGGCAAGATAGTGGAAGGAAGTAAAGTAGAAGAGTCAGGAGGGATTGGAAATAAGAGATATATGCAAAGATAAAATAAAGATAAAAAGTGGTATTTATTATAAAAAACAGCTTTAGTAATCATCATTTCAGATAAAGTTAAAGCTAAAATAAATTTAATCAAAAGAGAAAAGAAAAACTATAAGTCATATTAATTAATATTATTTTAGACTAAGATAAGTAGACAGCGATAAGGTCGGAATTTTGCTGTTTTGTAGGAAATGATGAGTTGGTGAATTGAAAAAATATGGAAATAATTGGATTTATGAAGGAAAATGTTATTCATCCTCAGAGAATAAAGGAAAACAAGCATAGTACAGTCTTACATAGATGCATATGAATATATATGTGTATATATCTATATCTATATCATCTATACTATTTTAGTTATATATATATATATATGTGTGTGTGTGTGTGTGTGTAAGAATGCACACACACACATATATACCTATACATACATGTGTAAGTTATATCTATGCTTAATTTAAGCCTTGGGATATGGGGGAGGAAGGAGAAAACAGTCCATACCAGAGAATAAAAGAGAACCTTCAAGGAAGCAAAGAAAAGATTTCAACTCTGAACATAATGCACATTATTTATAATGTAGAATTTCATAAAATAGAAATTTATTGCTTTAGATTTTGAATTCTAATGTTCTGTAATGTTGCACATTGCAATGTTTTTTTTTTCCTTTTCTTAATTTTGTATATGTTTAAAATAAAAACAAAGAAATTTTGCTAAATACATTGTTGAAGTCCAGACCTTGAAATTTTGGGACTTTAGTGCTGGAATGATAAATTAATTCATTCCCCTAGTTTTACAAATATTGTAACTGAGGTTCTAAGAATTACTGTTATTTGCTTGAAGTTGAGTGGCAAAATTGTGACTTAAATTCATGTCTTTTGGTTTCAAATCATAGTGCAGAGGAGAGTACTGCTTTTGAAGTATAAATGTGAAAATTCAAGACTCACCCCTGCCATTTAGTCCCTTAATTTCCTAATTTTAAAATAAAGGACTATATATCAGTACTTGTTGATGTCCTTTAAGTAACCCTTTTGATTATTCATAAGGTTCAAGATTATTCCATGTTTTTAATACTTTCTCCTCTTTCAAGTATCTTGTGAATCAGTTTCTCAAAGACCTCACAGTTGTGTTATATCCAGTATAAATGTTCTTTTTGTATAGTTCGTCCAATCTGCTTTTGGTTTCTTTTCTTATCTTTGTTGTTTTGAGTGCCTCTTCTATAAGCACAGCCAGGACTATGATGTTAAATTGCAAATGTGGTTATTCTGTTGACCTTCAAGTTGAAAACTGTAATAAAATGCTTTGCTTATCCTTTCCATTGTTTTAATTTCGTTTTCAACCTTAAATGCTCTTGGAATGACTTTGCTTAGATGAATTTCTTGCCAAGATTTATTTAAGCTGCATTTTACCTGCCTCTACTTCTCTGCATGATATGAGTTGATTATCCTTATAAACATTAATCTTTCTTCATTACATTTTACAAATGAGCCTTTTTTCTAAATTGGTGTTGCTTTTGGCTACTATCTTCCATCACTTGGCAAGAAAGACAAGTATATACTGATTGTGTTTTTTCAGTTTTGCTGGTCTTCTTGTTCTGTTAATTGGTTTATATTAGTTAAACTTTGCTATGTAATTATTGTAAGTGGTGGTGTAATTTGTATTGTTCATTAATCACATTTCATGATCAATTACAAAAATAGTGCAAAACTTGGTTGGAATTACATGTAATGTGTTTTATTCTTTATTATTTTGGCATCTTGTTCTTTGCTAATGCTGATTTTTGCTCTAAGTACAACCCCTCTGATATTGCTTTCAGTTTGTCTTGTAGATTGTTAAATGGACATAAATTGTTTTCATGTTTTCTCCTCTATTAGAGTGTGAGCTCTTTAAGGCTAGAGATTAAGTTTTTTCCCTTTTTTATATTACTAGCACTTGTGTCACACATGAAGTATATACTTAATAAATACTTCCTGAAAGAAAAACTTAAATGAGTTACGGGAGGAAATAAACAGTATGAGTATTCTAGTGGGAGACTTTAACCATCTTTTCCAGAACTTGATAAAGCTAAAATAAATAAGAAAAAAGTTATAAGATTAAAAGAGTTTTTTAAAAAGTTAGATAGGCTATACCGCTGGAGAATATTGAAAGAGAATAGAAAGTTTTGTACCTTTTTCTTAGTGTTACATAGCACCTACACAAGTATTGCCCATCTATTAGGGCATACAAACTTCATAATCAAATGCAGAAAAACGGAAATATTAAATGCATCCTTTTCATATTATTATGAATAAATTATATTTTATAAAGGACCATGGAAAGATAGATTAAAATATTTGGAAGTAAAATTATCTACAGAATTACAAAAACCACTAATCATTTCATTAAAGAAAATGGCAACAATGAAATACATACCAATGTATATGAAAATACAGTAAACTGTGTAAAGATGTCATAAAAACAGTACCTGGGGGGAAATTTATCTTTCTAAATATTCGCATCAATAAAAAGAGAAAGAGCAGATGAATGAATTGTGTATACAACTAAAAAAACATTAAAAAGGTCAAATTAAATATTTTCAATTGAATACCCAAATTGAGAATAGTGAAAATGAAGGTGGAATTAAAAAAAAAATTAAAGTAATAAACCCACTAAACCAACAAATAAACCCATGAGATTGTTTTATATTAAAAAAAAACTAATAAATAAAATAATAACAAAATTCATCTGAAAGAATAAAAGATCAAGAAGATCAAGGGAATTAAAGTAAACAAATATATTGTAAAGTGGTAATCATCAAAGCAATCTGGTTTGAATCTAACTGGCTGAGAGTAGTGGGTCAGTGGAATAGATTAGGTACATAATACAGGGTAGTAAATGACGTAATAATCTAGTGTTTGATAAATACAAAGATCCTAGCCTTGGGGAGGAGAGCTCAGTATTTGACAAAACTTCTTGGAAACTAGAAAATAATTATGGCAGAAGATAGATATATACCAATATCACCTGCCTATTAGCAAGATAGGGTCAAAATGGTTATATGACTTAGACATATAAGGAGATACCATAACCATATTAGGAGAGCATGGAATAATTTACCTGTTAGCTCTAAGGATAAGTGAAGAATTTATGGTCAAACATGAGAGAAAGAATGTTTAATTTTGATTAATTAAATTAAAAAGATTTTGCCCAAACAAAACTAATTCATTTAAGATTAGAAGGAAGGTAGAAAACTGGGACAAATAAATGGTATAGTAGATAGAGTGCTATGTCTGGAGTCAGGAAAATTCACCTTTCTGCGCCTTAGACACTTACTGTGTGACCCTGGTCAAGTCACTTATCCCTATTTGCCTCATTTACTTCATTTGTCAAATGATCCAGTGAAGAAAATGGCAAAACCATTCCAGTATCTTTGCTGAAAAAATCCAAATACTTTCACAGAACATTGGATATGTCTAATATTATGGAATAGCAACAACAATAGCAGAAAACTGGAGAAAAGTGTCTATAGCAAGTTTCTCTGATAAAGGTCTAATTTTTCAAATGTATAGAGAGTTGAATTAATAAATGATAAATGAATATGAATAGGTAGTTTTCAGATGAAGAAATCATAGTGTATCTGTAATATGAAAAAAGTACTCTAAATTACTTTTTGTGTAGAGAAATGAAAATTAAACCAACTTGAGATATTATCTCACACCTAAAAGACTGGCTAATGTGACAGAAAAAAAATAATAACAAATGATGAGTGGGATGTGGGAAAACAGATTCTAATGAATTATTGGTGGAGGTGTGACCTAATCAAACCGTTCTGGAGAGTGATTTGGAATTATGAACAAAAAAATGACAAAACTATTTATATAATTTGACCCAGCAAAACCACTACTAGATATGTATCCTAAAATACTTTTTAGAAAAACAAGGGGCTATTTGTACAAAAATATTTATAACAACTTTTTTTCTGGTGACAAAGAATTGGAAATTGAAAGAATGCCTATCAATTGGAAAAAAGTTGTGGTATATGATTGTGTTATAAGAAATGATGGGCAGGATGCTTTCACAAAAATTTGGAAAGACTTACATGAACCAATGCAAAGTAATGTAAACAGAATGTGTAGGCTATTATACACAGTAATAGCAATATTTTGTAATGATCAACAGTGAATGACTGCCCATTTTTAGCAATACAAAGACAAGAAAATCGTGAAAGATTTATGATGAAAAATATTATCCATCTTCCAAGAAAGAATTGATGGAATCTGAGTGCAGATTTTTTGTGTGTTTTCTTTTATAACATGATTAATGTAAAGTGTTTTGCATGACTGAACATGTATTAACTAACTTGCCATCTCATGGAAGGTAAGGAAGGGAGGGTAAGAATTTGGAACTCAAAATTTTAAATAATGAATGTAAAAATTGTTTTTATATGTTATTAGAAAAAGATAAAATATTTGCAAAAATAAAAATAAGTACTGATTGATTAACTTAGACAGCTGATTCGGGGATGGCTTCCACATTAATAATATTTTTTCTTATCTATTAAAATAGAATCAATTTCAATTTTTTGCTTTTATCTGATATTCAACACATCCAGTGTCAACTTTTCTTAAAGAAAGACGCTTTGAACCTAGTGAGAAGTGCTGTAAAGGTATAAATTTTAGATGTATTTAACTCTTTATTTTTTCTTCCTTATTTAAAATTTCCAATTTAATTTTCAATTCTTATCTATTTGCTCTCTCTCTTTTTGAAATGACCAAGTATCAAAGTATTTGGTAATTTAATTGGAAAGGTCTTAACCAATTCTATGCAGAATTTCTCTCTGTTTCTGTCTCTGTCACTGTCTTATACAATCAATCTTGTGCATAAATCGTAATTATTCTCATGGTTATATTTTTTAGCAAAAACTTCCCCAGTACTACACAGTATGTGAAGCCAAGTGCCTCATGAAATAAAGTTTTTGTGTTACCTTTTGGTAAGCAACTCTGCCAAAACTTTTATTTTTAAACTTACTAAAGAATATCTCTATGCAATTTTTCTATTTAGTTGCAACTTCATTTTTCTTCTGGTTTCATTTAGACCAGATATGGCTAGGGGGATACTGAGTTAGGGGGATGTCTACCGAGAGCATATGAAGACTTCCCCCAGCAGAATGAATTAATTGATGAGAAAAAAAAATAAATTTGTTTTAACAGCCATGAAGATATCCAAAACTGGTGTTGTGGAGCACTTAGATATAAAAGATATCAAGATAGTCTATTTCATCCTAGGTCATTCCCAGTTGTCCTGACTTGTCCTCTCACTGGACACTGATGAGGTTGAAGATTCCATGTAACTCTGCCTCACTTAAAATCCAATTTGTGGGAAATGACTCGTGAATTATAATCTATAGAAATGCAATTGACTTTTGTACCAAAAAAAAGAACCCAAAGAATTTAGAGAATCATGGGAAAATCTATTTGAACTGATACAAAGAGGCATAAGAAGAAACAATATACACAAAACTACATCTAAATACATAGGAAGGAACAATATACACAAAACTACATCTAAGTACATCAAAAGCATTTTAAAAGTAGCTGATCTCAGGTTAAGTGAAATGACTAATATTAGTTCCAGATGATGAAATGAGCCTCCTTCTCAGTAGATGTCAGATTGCATATACCAATGTTGCAAATCTCATTTGATTTTGTTTAACTTTTTGTTTTCTTTATTATATGAAGGAGTTTTTGGAGGGAAGAGAGATATTGGCAAATGATTGTGATGTATAAAACAAATAGCACTAATAAAACTTTTTAAAATGTATTTTTTGAATTATTAGAATAGTAATTTGTTAAAAAACAAAAACAAAACAAAACCAAGTGGAGCTTTTCAGAAAGCAAAGTCAGGCACTGGAGTCTAGTGGTTGGAAATTATTTATCTTGGTCAGTGAAGCGAAAACACCCTTCCAATATGTAAAGTGGAGTCCTTTGACTCCAACTAGTACATACCTTAGGATGCAGAGATAAACTGGCCTGAGGCTTGTGGACTGTTTTTCTAAGCATTAGGGATATGCTCAAAAGGTCAGATTTCAGTCTCACTTTCAAAGTCTAATTCTCTTGCATAGAAAGCTCACTGTTGTTTTAATTTTTAACAAATTAAAATCAGTTAAGATGGCCTGACCTTCAGTCACAGAATATAGTTTGCTCAACCACTGACATTTTTTTCATTAGGAAAAAAAAAGTGCCTTATACCACTGACACAGACAGACTTCAATGGAGTTTAGTGAAAACAGGGTTCCTAGATCTCCTATTTACTATATTGTAGCTGGTATATGGAGAGGGGAAAGATGTATACTAAAGAGCCAGCTAAACCCAACACCAATAAGCCCCTGACAGGCCTGTTGGGAAGAGGCCTTTCAGAGCACAATGCCTCATTGCAACTGGACTTAACAAGGCTTTCCAACATTATTTTTCACCATTTCCAAGCCCCCAAATGCACTAGAATACTTCAAACATACCTTTGCTGAATATTTCCCCATATAGACATTATTTAAAAGGCCTACAACAGAAGAAAGATCAGGGCAGGCTCTGAACCTAGTGAGAGGTACTGTAATAGACTGTATTGAGAAGGACTTTGATGTTGTTTTGCATACTGTATATGAGCTTTCCACTCTCTCAGTCATTTCCTCTGTGCTTTGGTAGCCCAGCGGGAAGTCTGCTATTAGAAACAAGGTTTATTGCTGCCTTGCAAACATTTATTGGGTAGTATCTAAGCCATGGTGTCAAGTTATAGTAATGTGTTGTTCCAGTATTTTTTTTTTTTGGAAAATTTTGGCTTTTTAGAGAAGGGTCCTTGGAGAATTCTTCTGTTTCAGGAGCAAAAAGTAGTTCTCTATAGGAAAAGAGAGTGAGAGTTTTATGTATATTGATTGTATACTTGTGTACCCTCTTACTCCTTGAGGTTATGGCCAGTAGAGGTGCACCATTTTGTTCTGGAGACAAAGGTCCTTTCCTTATACAAATTATCCTGGAGAATTTTAAGCCACATGTGACTCAGAGAGCAGGATGTGCACTCATTTTGACAAAACCACAAATTCAACAATGGAGTCCAGGGAAAATTCTCAGGTTTGCTTGGAGAAAGTTTTAGTCTGATTTTACACTAGAATAACATGCTTTTCTAAGAGCCATTTGTTGAAAATCTTATTTCCCATATAACCAAGCTGTATTTTTCTGAATGGCACCCTGGAAACATGTCTGTCTTTACCTCTAGACTTGTGAGGATCCAGTATGGATTATGAAGAAGAAAGATTAGAAGTGACAGTGGTGGAAAAAGTTTCTCCAGTCTTTCAATGTGACTCTCCAAACATTCTGAAAGCACCCTTTACAAGGTCATCAATAAAGTCATCCTAATACCTCAATCCAATGGTCTTTTTTTGAGTTCTAACCTTTCCTGAGCTCTCAGAGGTCTTTAACACTGTTGACTTAGCTTTTCCTCCTCGTGGATACTTCCTCCTGCTTAGAGTCTCATGACATTGATCTTTTCCACTTCTCCACCTTCTCCTCAGAGTCATTTGTTTGACTATCCCCAGTGTTCCTTATGTCTTTATATATGTGTGTTTGTGGATCCCACAACTCTGCCCATTACTTCCTTTTCTTCTCATCAGTTGATTGATCATCTCAGTTCAGATCAACCTTAAACTTATATTTCCTGCCTTCCTCTATCTGTCTTTCAGTCTCGGTCCATCTTTGTCTTTCTCTCTTTGTATCTCTGTTTCTTTATTCGTCTATCTCTGCTTCTTTCTCTGCCTCTGTCTCTTCCTCTCCCTAAGCTCACATTTGCAACTGCTTCCATATCTCAGTCTAGTTGTCATATATAAGCATTTCACACTCAGCATTTCTAAAAGAGAAATTAATGTGTTTCTCCTGACATGTGTCTCTCAGAAAACCTATCTCTCTTACTAATTCTCTTATTTCTGCTGAGACTATATTCACATCTCTCATACATATTACTCTCTCTCTACTTCTATAGTTACCTTGCTAATTCAAGCTCTCATCACTTCTTGCTTAACCTATTTCAATTATTTCCAAAATATCTTTTCAGTTCTAGTCACTCTCCTTCATCATCCATTCTCCATACAGTTGCCAAATATTCTTCAAGCACACATCTGGCCATGTCACTCCTCTGCTCCAGAAGCTTCATATCTTTCTTTACTCTAAGGTAAAATGCCTTCTTTAGGGGAAGGGAAGGAAAGGGGATGCACATTAATTAATAGTCTACTATGTGCCAGGAATTGTGTTAAATGTTTTACAAATATAATTTCACTTCACATTTAAAGCTTTTCAAAGTCTAGCTATAACCTGTATTTCTAGACTAATTTCACATTTCCCTCCCTAAATTCTAAATTCTAGCCAAACAGACCCATTAAAAAGCTCCACATGCAAAATTTCATGTTTCTATTATCTTTGCACAAGATTTTCCCATTGCTTAGAATGCACTTGCTTCTTACCTTTGCGTCATATAATCTTTCTCTTTATTCAAGATGTAGCTGAAGCACAATCTTCTAGAGAAAGCCTTTCCTGATTTCCTCAAAGACTAGTGCCCTCAATCTCAGACTACCTTGTATTAAATTATTTTGTATTTGTTCTCTATATTTGTTCCATATATATTCAAATATATAGATATAGGTATGTAGACAGATATATTCTTGTCTCCTCTGCTAGAATGTATGCTCTTTTCAAATAAAGATTATTTCATTGTCTTTGTATTTCCAGTGCCTAACACAGTGCTTGGAAAATAGTACGTGTTTAATAAATACTGATTGATTGGTGGAATTTAGAGAAGTGAAAGTCTGTTAGAAGAGCTATCCAAGTATGAGAGTTTGTGAAACTGTTTTGTACAATAATTATTCAAAAACACATATAGGAATAAGTTCTATAGATGTTTTTCTCATTTTGTTGTTCTTCAGTTGTTTCAATCACTACTGATTCTTCATTACTACATTTGGGATATTTTAGGCAAATATACTGGAATGGTTTGACACATCTTTCTCCAGCTCATTTTATAGGGAAGAACTAAAGCAAACAATGGTAAGTGACTTACCCAGAGTCACACAGCTAAAAAGGTTAGATTTGAACTCAAGAAGTTGAGTCTTTTTGATTCCAAGTCCACCGCCCCATTAATTCTATCTGCCCAAATGCAGCTTATAGATCATATATAGTTGTGATTGTAAGAGACAGATAAGGAAATTGTGGTCCATAGATTTTTAAGTGACTTATTCAGGGTGATACAACTAACGTAAGAGGCAGTATTTGTATTTTAATCTTCCTAATTCCAAGTCCAGTGCTCAATCTATTCTATCATGATGCTTCAATAAGAGCTTCATGAAGAGGCATAGACTTTATGCTCTAAAATATTGTTTTTTCAAGGTTGCCCACTATCACCATTACTATTCAATACAGTACTAGCAACGCTCGCCTCAGCAATAAGAGCCGAGAAAGAGATTCAAGGAATTAGAGTAGGAAATGAGGAAATCAAACTATCACTCTTTGCAGATGACATGATGGTATACTTAGAGAGAACCCCAAAGACTCTGCTAAAAAGTTATTAGAAATAATTCAGAATTTTAGCAAAGTTGCAGGATACAAAATAAATCCACATAAATCCTCAGCATTTTTATATATTACCAACACAATCCAACAGCAAGAGATAAAAAGAGAAATTCCATTCAAAATAATGGTGGATAGTATAAAATATTTGGGAATATATCTATCAAAGGAAAGTCAGGAATTATATGAACAAAATTACAAAACACTTGCCACAGAAATAAAGTCAGATTTAAATAATTGGAAAAACATTCAGTGCTCTTGGATAGGCCGAGCAAATATAATCAAGATGACAATACTCCCTAAACTAATCTATTTATTTAGTGCTATACCAATCAGACTCCCAAGAAACTATTTTAATGACCTAGGAAAAATAACAACAGAATTCATATGGAACAAGAAAAGGTTGAGAATTTCAAGGGAAGTAATGGAAAAAAAATTAAATGAAGGTGATCTAGCTGTACCTGATCTAGAACTACATTATAAAGCAACAGTCACCAAAACCATTTGGTATTGGCTAAGAAATAGACTAGTTGATCAGTGGTATAGGTTAGGTTCACAGGGCAAGATAGTGAATAAAAATAGCAATCTAGTGTTTGACAAACCCAAAGATCCCAAATTTTGGGATAAGAATTCATTATTTGACAAAAACTGCTGGGAAAACTGGAAATTAGTATGGCAGAAACCATATACTAAGATAAGATCAAAATGGGTCCAAGATTTAGGCATAAAGAACGAAATCATAAATAAATTGGAGGAACATGGGATGGTTTACCTCTCGGACTTGTGGAGGAGGAAGAAGTTTGTGTCCAAGGAAGAACTAGAGACCATTATTGATCACAAAATAGAAAATTTTGATTACACCAAATTAAAAAGTTTCTGCACAAACAAAACTAATGCAAACAAGATTAGAAGGGAAGTAACAAATTGGGAAAACATTTTTATAGTTAAAGGTTCTGATAAAGGCCTCATCTCCAAAATATACAGAGAATTGACTTTAATTTATAAGAAATCAAGCCATTCTCCAATTGATAAATGGTTGAAGGATATGAACAGACAATTTTCAGATGATGAAATTAAAACTATTTCCGCTCATATGAAAGAGTGTTCCAAATCACTATTGATCAGAGAAATGCAAATTAAGACAACTTTGAGATATCATTACACACCTGTCAGATTGGCTAAGATGACAGGAACAAATAACAATGAATGTTGGAGGGGCTGTGGGAAAACTGGGACACTGATGCATTGTTGGTGGAGTTGTGAAAGAATCCAACCATTCTGGAGAGCAATCTGGAATTATGCTCAAAAAGTTATCAAAATGTGCATACCCTTTGACCCAGACTACTGGGCTTATATCCCAAGGAAATACTAAAAAAGGGAAAGGGACCTATATGTGCCAAAATGTTTGTGGCAGCCCTTTTTGTAGTGGCTAGAAACTGGAAAATGAATGGACGTCCATCAATTGGAGAATGGTTGAGTAAATTATGGTATATGAATGTTATGGAATATTATTGTTCTGTAAGAAATAACCAACAGGAGGAATACAGAGAGGCTTGGAGAGACTTACATCAACTGATGCTGAGTGAAATGAGCAGAACCAGAAGATCATTATACACTTCAACAATGATACTGTATGAGGATGTATTCTGATGGAAGTGGATATCTTCAACATAGAGAAGAGCTAATCCAATTCCAGTTTATCAATGATGGACAGAATCAGCTACATCCAGAAAAGGAACACTGGGAAATGAGTGTAAACTGTGAGCATTGTTTTTTTGTTTTGTTTTGTTTTGTTTCTCTTACCAGATTATTTTTACCTTCCGAATACAATCCTTCCTTTGCAACAACAACAACAAAATTCGGTTCTGCACACATATATTGTACCTAGGATATACTATAAAATATTTACTATGTATGGGAATGTCTGCCATCTAGGGGAAGGGGTGGAGGGAAGGAGGGGAAAAACTCGGAACAAAAGGGAGTACAAGGGATAATGCTGTAAAAAAAAATTTACCTGTGCATATGTACTGTCAAAGAAAATGTTATAATTTTAAAAATTAATAAAAAATTTTTTAAAAAGTAAATAAAATATTGTTTCTCCCTCCCTTTCCAAATTCCCTGCTAATCCAGCAGTTTTCATTTGAAAGCTTATTTTGGGAACTCTTTTTAATGAATATATTATAAACCAATGTAGACAATAAGAAGTTACAGCCATTGAGCACAATTACCTCAGCTCTGTTTCACAATGCCTCCATAGAGATAATGCAGATCAGCATAAGGGCAGTCTGGAAGTGAACAAGAAGTTACTTTTATTTCTATATGTTGTCATAGAGAATATATAGAGTTCATATGTTTCCACGTTAACACATGGAAACACATAGTCCTATTGGAAGAAATTCTTCTCTGGATTATTACCCTTAGGATTGCCTCACTTTGAAACAATTTTGATTGAGGCTCAACTATATTTAGAACTCATTGGCTAAAAGATTTTTCAAAAGGCAAGTATATTCTTTGTCTCATTTGGCAAGGAAAGCCTGATCCCATGGCAATCTTAGAATTTCTTCAATAGCATCATATCTATGCTATAAGATTATAGCTTCAGAAGCAAAAAGAGTTTTGTCTTGGTTTGGGAAATAGGAATTTGATTTGTTGGTATCTGAGCTCTTGTTTAGATTCCCAAATTTGTTCTTCTTTGGAACTAACCAAAATAAAATGCAATTTAAAAAAGGATGATTGTTATAGTGATGATATTATATTAAAATTGTTTTTCATATTTTCTTTTTAAAAAATTATTTCATTTTTAATTCACAATCCAAAACAAACATTTTAGAACAGTACAATAAAAAAGATCATTGCATATAAAACTGCAAACAACATACTCTCCCTTCCATATGTACAATGAAATTATTATGATTTTTCCTTTTTTCTTTTCTCTCATTCCAACTCCACCCCCTCAGATTAGACACAAATAGGTTATGTATGTATGTATGCAAAATTATTCTATATACATTTCTATTTGTCACATCTTTTCTGGATGCAGAAAGTATCTTTCTTCATCTTTTTAGTCGATTTGTATTTATAATAGTCAAAATGACTTAATTGCTCAAAGTTGTTCTTAAAACAATATTACTGTTACTGTATATACAATGTTCTCTTGGTTCTGCTCACTTCACTTTTCATTATTTTGTGTTTCACATTTTCTAAGAAGAAGTTTGAGAAGGGAACTCCAGATTAAAGGTTTGTTTCAAAGCCTTAGTGAAGTCAATTTTTTATTTTTCTTTTCACTTCCCCCATTTTAACTTTCTAGTCTTAATTTGCATAATGATAATTATGGTGATTTTTTTTAAAAGAATGTATCCTGCTCAGAGAACAATATATCATACAATGCTTGTTCAGGGTCATGTAAGAGTGACTATCCACATTATTTCTGGGTTTTAAGATTCAGCTTATTTTACATCTTCCATGTAGCCTTCAAAGAGAATTATTTCTAAAGCACTTTATACTTTTATTAAATAGTAGATATTTAATAAATAGTGGTTATTCTCTTTCCTTCCCTTTCTTGTTCCCTGACTTTTGATGATGTCCCCATAATTCTTGCTGTTGTGTTGTACATGAATGCCACTGTTAAGACAGTATACTGCCTTAAGAGATGACTCTTTGCCAACCCTTTCTCATGCCTGGGGCAGGGGGAAAGAAATGGATTTGCTCTACTTATAACAAAGGGCATAAAAGATAAGCTCAATTCATTCAGTCTCTTGTGTTATGCTGGGCAAAACCTTCGTTCTTCCAGGGCTTCACTTCCCATATTTGTAAAATCAGAAAATTGGACTAGAGAATCACTAAGATCCCTCCTATATAAATGACAAGTTATCAAAATCATCATCATCATCATCATTATCATTGTCATTGTCATTGTTCTATAGTCCCTAGACCTCTAGTGAAAATTCTACTGTCCTTCTACTTAGCTCAAGCAATATTTATACAGTAATTTATGGTTTTATTTTCTTCCTTGAATGGGCTTCTTCTTGTTCAAATATAATTTTTCTGAATATTAATCAGAAGAACACAAATACCAAAGATGCAATTTTAAATGATTTGTACAACCTGGTCATAGAAGTATTTACAACAATTGATCAAGTAGCAGGTCTTAATGACCCATACAATACGAATAATAATTTTGATCGATAACTGCCTGAGTATTTAGTACCACAAAGAATATACTAGAGCTAGTTCTAACCAGTTTCCAAGAGCTTGTGACTAAATTTGTAATTTAAGCATTTCTATCTCAGATGACTGTAAGACTTACAAATCAAGACATTTCTTGTTTGTGGATTATTTAGACTTAAGGAAGCATTATTAATGCAAGTTTAAAATTGCATAGGTGCATTTTGTTTTTCAAGAAGTCCAGATATTAAACATTTCTCAATGCTTCCCTGGATTATTCCATAAATATTGCTTGAGCTGAGTAGAAGAGCAGTAGAATTTTCACTGGTTGATGATGATGATGATGATGATGATGATAACAATAATGATGATTATAATTTGACATTTATATAATACTTTAAAATTTGCAAAATTCCTTACATTCCTTTTCTCATTTGAACCCCTTGAGCACAATTTCCTGTACCCAAGGCAGAAATTCTCTCTTTAGTATCCCTGATGAAATGATAACACAGCTTTTACTGGATTTGTCTTTACAAGAATCTGCTCATTTCTAATTAGGCAATCTTTGACAAGGCTTTTAACTTGATGTCCTCAGTTTCCTCATCCTGCTACCTGATCACTTATAGTGAATATTTCTATGACTAGATTCCTTATAGCTCCAATTCCATGGAATCTCCAGTGATGGGAGTTTATAATGAAACCTGTTTAGTTTCTAGAAGACTCTTACTGGAAGGAAAATCTTCCTTATGTTCACTGAAATCTACCTCTACAATTTCCGTATGTTGTACAAGATAATCCCTCAGGAGCTGCATGGAAAAATATTTAATCTTTCTTTCACAGGACAAACTTTAAAATATTCTTAAGCAATGATTACACACTATACCCTAGCCGCTAAGACTTCTATTCTTTATTCTAAACATTCCCCTATTTCTAGAGGACATGGTATACAGGCATATCCAATTCCTGGGTGTCCTCCCATGGATACATTTCAGGTTGTCAGTGCCTCTCTTAAAATGTGGTATCCAGATGTGGTTTTACTTGTACAGAATGCATTTGAGCAATTACCTTTCTTGCTTTGAATGAATGCAATAGATAAAGTTCTATTAATTCAGCATGAGATCTCATTTATTTTTATAGCAGGTATGAACCACTATAAACTCACATCAATACTGTATTCTTGGATGGAACTATTGTTCTCCATATATTCCATCATTCTATGTAATTCTTGTCTTCCCCCACATCAGTTGATGGATTTATAGACAATCCAAATTCACCTTATTACACAGTGTTCCTCTTGTTCTTTAAAAATTTCAGGGTATCATATCAAGTTGACAAGCATTTATTAAATTCTTACTATGTGTCTAGAAATGTTCTAAATCCTAGGAATATAAATACAAGCAGAAAAACAGTCCCTTCCCTTTAGGATATTATCTTCTAATGGTAGAAGGCATTATATATATATATATATTATACATATATATACATATATATACATGTATATATAATGTATATGTATATATATAATGTCTTCTACATATATACATATATAGATACATACATATATATACATATACATATATATATTTATATATATATATAAATATATACATATATTTATATATATAAAATGAAAAGCCTGGGGATGGGCACAGGGAGTAAGGATTCCAGTAAGTAAGTAAGGATTCCACAAGGAGCCAGAATTCAGGAGTACATCCTGGAGAAGATTGAAAACATGGAAAAAATGGTTATTTTTAAACTGAAGATTCTGGGAAGAACTAGCCTATCAAAAGGTAAATCGTAGAGACAAAGTTGAGAATATTAGTGGTGAAATGATATTTCAAGGAGAAGAGGTTTCTGTAGCATGATAGAGAAAGTCTGAGAGAGTCAGGAGTATGTCTAAGAGAGAAATATATGGACATTTGACTCACTGTCTCTTACCATTTTCTCTTAGAATCATTCCTTTACTGTCCCATCTTCTCTTTTAGTAGTATATATCTTCTGTGATGTCTTTTACAGTTGCTCACATGCAACCTATTGTTAAGCATGTTGCTGCCTGCTTATGCACTCTCTTTTACGTAAACTGTCACTTTAATCCTTCTGAAATCATGGTGTTTTATGATTCATAGACATATAGCTTCACTGGGAAAATACTGATGTTAAAGAGATGGAGTTTTGCAATGGTCAGCAGTTTAAAATTATTAAAAACACTGCAATTTTCTCAGTGCAATTCAGACTGTTTTGACAACTTTAGGTTCAGTGAATTATTCATCATAGAACTTATTTCATGCACTCATATCAATGGTTTTCCTGTTCAGCTACATGCCATACATAATCTAGTTCTTTTCAAAAATATCGATCACAACCTATCCGTGCCTAATAATACTATGTGACTTTTGTCCATGTGCTGCCCTAAGTTTAATCATAAAGGGTTCACTCACTATGCTGGAGACCTTTCTTGATTTTTCCTAAGATTACCAGTAGCACACCCAACATAAAATTTCTATATATTCATACATGCATGTATGTATAGATATAAATATATATTTATACAATAACTGTATAAATATATATTTATATAGTGACACATTATATACATTTACACATGTAAAGATATAAATATATAAAAACATACATATGTGTGCAAAAATAATAGGTATTTCATTTTTTTTTATATTTGATCTGTGCTTTTTAAGAAGACCAATGTATACATGTATGTATATGGTATATAGTATGTATGTATGTATATGGTATATAGTACCTTATACACCATATATGATAGCTAACAGATTGACTCTATATCTATGCTTATATTTATACTTATTTATTATATATTATTATTTTATATATTATATATGTAATTTATACATATTTATTTTATTATATATAATATATTTATATATGATATATGATTTATGTATATAATATTATATATTAATAAATATATATTTATATATACACATACATCTAGTATATATATAGTATTCATTATCTATAAGTATAAATATGTATATTTTACACATATATTATATGGTATTATAGAAAGTTTGGAGATTTAGTGGATAGTATATTAGTCCTGAATTCAGGAAGAAGTAGTGAGATCAAATCTGTTTTTAAACACTTAATGGCTAAGTGGTCTTGGAAAGTCAGTTAACCATTGTTTGCTTCTTTATTCCTCACAAAAATGAGAATCATAACATTATCTATTTCCCTGGGTTGTTGTGGGAATCAGATAAAATGATATTTGAAAAATGCTTAGCAAAGTATCTGGCACATAGCAAGCATTATATAAATGCTAGCAATAATAATAATAATAATAATAATAATAATAATAATAATTTATGTAATGACTCTTCAGTATATACATGCATATTTTTTCCTTTCTAAAGAGATTTCATTTTAAGAATACAAATTAGACTTTGGGATAAATTATATTTTATCCAGTATAGGATTCTGTCTGCCAGTGTTTTGTTAAACAAAATGCCTTTCTTATTTGTGTTTACTTCTGTTTTTATTTTTTAGGCCCTGATGGGACAGTGCATTACTCAGAAAAGAAATTCGGTAATGGTTTTCAATTCTGTGTTTTATTACTCTGGTTTCATATGACTTGGAGGCCCAGACTTTTAAAAAATCATTCTGCTGCTCTCTTGAAAATTCTACATATTAAATTGTCCAAGAATTATTTGTTTATGAGAAACAGAAAAATAAATCCATCTTTGTTTTGGGCTTGTTACCCTATTATACTTATGTAGTGACTATTCATTTGTTTCAGTTATGTCCAACTCTTTATGATACCATTTGAGGTTTTTTGGCAAAGATACTGAAGTGGCTTGCAATTTCCTTCTCCACCTCATTTTATAGAAGAGGAAACTGAGGCAAAGTGTTAAATGACTTATCCAGGGATCTGAGCCTGGATTTGAACTCTCATTTTCCTGTGCTTTACCCACTGTGCCACATAACTGCTCCAGTGGCTAACAACTTACTGATAAAGGGCTAGAAGGAATTGTTTTTCTAATATAAACATCTCTGAGGTAACTTTCAACCGTGAAATTCTATAATTTTGCAAAATCTTACAAATAGAGGGCTTCCATCTATTTGCCACAGCTTGACCTATGAGCCACAGAGCCGAAAAGCAAACTGATTGTTTAATATAATTATGGGTTTCAACATTTCCAGGAATAGTTAATGCTTATTTTCCAGATACTGACAGGCTGGATTTAACCCTTACATCTCACACATCAAATGTGACAGATATATGACTGTTATAATTCTCCAAATAGGCTGAGGAAAAGTTAGAGAACATCAAAGTCAATGTGAAAACAGCCATCCAGAATGCTCCTAGGGCCAAAAGTAGGTGATGATTAACACATTTCTTATTGGAGAATAAAGAAATATCTTGTCAACAGATCTGGAGACACAGACATTTTCCTCATCTGAATTAAAACTTATAGCAAGAGGAACTGCTGACATTACAACCTTTCTATTTTGCTGGGATTATCCTTCATCATTCTATCATCCAATAGCCATGCAAAAAGATGCTCCCATCTGGAAAGAAAAATCTTAGACAGAATTTTAGTGACTGTGTGATTGGTAGTAATGCTAACCTTTTTCTGTTCAAAAATTCTGTAACTGCCTACATGGCAAGGAATACATGGAGACTTGGAGAATTTCATTTGCCTTACCTTCAAATCTTATTTTGGGTTTTAGCCTTCAGGGTTTATTTACTTTGATAAGGTCTTTTTGAAAGAGTTGGAGGATCTCTACATCTATCTTACAGGGGAGTTATTGGAGCATAAGAGCAGACACTCAGGGATAGTGCTGGAAGAAAAGACTGAAAAGACTATGATGCAGTAGAAAGACTAAATGACTTACCTAAGATCACTCAGTATTAGGGTCATTTAATGTATAGCAATCATTATGAAACACTAAATTCTGAGTCAGTGAGTCAGTCAACTAATATATACTAAACAACTACTATGTATTAAGTTGTCCCTATTCTCAAGAAGATCACAGCCTATCACAAGGAGCTGTGAAGGAAAAAGAAGCCTTGAGGGGCTTTTAATTGAATAGAAAATTCAAGACAAACATACACTAAACCCAAATATCAGTCCACCCTCTAAAATCAGCTGTAAGAATTATTAGTCATGGATGTCTTTCAGAAACAGAGAAAGGAAATGCGTCTATAGAAGGACAAATGGAAATATCAGATGATAAACAAAAGAAAATGGGAGGCAGAATCAAAGAAATAGAAATTAGAAAGCAACCTCTCCCCACATTTCTGCCAGGGAGTCATATACATTGCATTAGATGCATGAACCTCAGTTTCCCTGCTACCAGCAGGCTCTATTTACAAGGAAGGTGACAGTTTGTAGAAGTCAGAAGGCCTTGCATCAGCATGTCTCAAAAGCTGTTTCAGCAACACTCAGTGTTTTATTTTTTCCCCTCCGGTTGGGTTATACAATAGAGTTAGTGTTAGAAAGGCTGACTAGGAAAAATAGATGAAATGATTGTATTTGCCTCAGCTGGGAGGTATTTTTCTGAATGCATATAATTTACTCAGGTTGGCAATCTAGAAGATCCTCTGGTAACATGTCATGGAGATTATTACTCACTAACTTTACTTTTTGTTTTGTTTTTACCAGCTCTTTCTCTTTTGTCTACCTCCCTCACTAAGTCATCTCCTATAGTTTCATTTTTCTTCCCTTGCCTTGCAACAGACAGAAACCAGTAAGAAATACAAATGAATAAAAAAGCGGGGAGGGGGGGCGAACCACACTAAATCAGAAAATGATAAAGTCTTTCCCTTCTTTTCTGTGGTTCACCCTTCCCTGTCCTCTCAGCCACTTCATTTCTTTCTCGTCCTCTTGATTTCCTTCTCTCCCCTCTGGATTTATTTTTTTTTCAAATTTGGCAAGTAAGTCTTATTCTTATTCAGAGAACAATAAGTTCTGATCAGTATGTTGATATACAAAAGAGAATTGTCTTAGAATTATAAAACTCCCAAATGGAGATGCTGCATCATGACCCTGCATCACACCTCATTTCTCCATTCTCTTATTCACTTTCTTCCTTTTCCTCCTCTTTCCTTTCCATCCCTTTCCATTTTCCTTTTCCTTCTTCCTTTTTCTTGCCTTGCCTTACCTCCTTTTCCCTTTCTATTTTTCCTCACTTTGCTTTATCTGGCCATTTCTTCCTCTCTCTTTTACTTTTTTTAAGTTTTCTTTCTTTTTTTTAACCAGATAAGTAATCCCTATAGAATGTAAATTTTTTGAAGACAAACTCATTCAGTTTTAGATCAATATAGGGGTTAAAATAGGCTAATTATCTGAGGACATAACTGAGAGTCCATTAGAGTGTATGGGAATACTGCAGACTGAGGATTTCATAATGATCCATACAATGCTCTGATATTTCTAGAGTAGCAGAAGATATTTTGCTCAGAAGACTCTGGGGAGTCTTAAGCTTTATTAAGCACTTACTATGTTCTAGGTACAACACTAAGCCCTGGGAATATAAACACAAGCAGAAAAACTAAATAAATTCTTAGTCTAAGCCTGTGACAATTGAGAGGTGTAGTGGATAGGACACTAAGTCTGTAGACAGGAAGATCTGAGTTTATATCTAGTCTTAGACACTTATTATCTATGTGACTACAGACAAGTCTCTTAACTGCTGCTTGCTTCAGTTTTCTCAATTATAAAATGGGGATAAGAACAGTACCTACCTCACAGGATTATTTTAAGGATCAAATGAGATGATTGTATAGCTTGCAATACTATGTTTAGAACATAGTAGGTGCTTAATAAATGTTTGTTCCCTTATCCCTCCTAATAAATCATAAGGGGGGGGAAGACCTTCAGAAGAACTTGTAAACTGGTGGAGTTATTTCTCTACAGTGTGCCACTGAACTATTAAAAAATAAGCAACTGTTAACCATTATTTTGAAGAAAAAAAGTTTGTTACAGACAAAACTAATAAAGATTGGAAGACGGAAGCAGAAAAAAGAATTTTAAAAAATGAAATTCACTTTTTTCTTTCAAGACATATAACCAAAATCTTTATCAGAAAAAGTCCAAGTGGACTTTTAAGATATAGTCATCTTAATCAGAATGTAAATCATTTATCTCACCATTCCAAAAAAAATTTCATCAAGATTTTTTTTTCCATTTGGCATGGAAATTTCATTTCCATTGAGAGAAAGATAAGGTCTGATTATTGATATACTGAAACGAGGATTGTCTCAGAATCATAAAAACTCCCAACTGGGGATTCTACATCATGACCTTGTATTATACCACAAGTCACAAATGGTTAAGAGATCTGTCCAAGAATTGGAGACAAATCTGTTTCCAAGCCTTGCAAACTAACCTAAATGAAACTTCATTTTAAATCTATGGGCTAAAACCATGGCTAGACATGGAAAAAAATGAACTATTTTGTAATAGTACTTTTAAGATTCTATATGATAAAAGTAAGTTTCTATTGTAAAAAAAAAATCAAAGACAATGTCAAAATCTTATGAACTCAATGCCAAATCATATAAAACAAATGTTTATAGTAAAGGAAGGTCATACTGCAAAAATTTTAATACATAAAAGAGTTATGTGGTTTATAGTACATCAAGAAATTGATTTTTCTTTGCCTCAGTTATTTTGCAAATCCCTATTGGTACTTCTTCAAGAGATTCCCTCTGCAACTCATATATATCTTTTCATCTCATGCATACAACCTTTTCCCCTTTCTTTTTATCAATTTTCCACATGGGATTCACTCAATGTTCTGGATGTCTTCTGTTTTTCCTGAAATTGTGTCAATATAAATGGAGAATGTGTTGCACTAATCTTTTGTTTTCTCTCCATGACTGAACCACCTCCTTTCCTAGTCAAATATCTCTTTGATGACATATTTTACTGCACTGAAATGTACTGAGTCCCAGAAATATATTATATCTGCTTTTCGAGGACCACCCTAAGTAGTAATAAGCTCATCACCAGTAGTTTGGCCATATAACAAAGTTTTTGGCCATAACAATCAATGAAACTAAGTTGTATCATGCACAAAACCACTCATACACTTTAAAATGGAAATCTCTTAATGGGAATGGCTGGGATCCAAATAAAATCCTACATCCCTTTTCTTATTCTTTATCTCAACCAGTTTTCCAGTATAGTAGTCAAAAATTAGATTTATGTCAATTACATAGGTAAATTTGAGTGCATCCCTTTACCTCATCAAATTCTTTGTAATTTAGTTTTAAGGAAAGATCTGTACATGTTATAGATGTACAGACTGTGAAAGTGCTTGTGTGGCTGTATCTGTATGTTGGAATTGGAGTACGAGTAGAGGAATGAGGGAAGAGGAGCTCCAGACTCCAATACTTCTTCCCATACCCTCCACTTAAATAACATGCTCTGTTCCTACCAGAAAATGAATCATATGTAAAAAGGAATGATATCATAAACCATTTTCTTTTTTTTTTTTACTAATTTATAAAGCCACTACATATATATGCATATATATATATATATTTCTGTGTCCCAAATCATTTCACTGTGATTATTTTACCCTTATGATCATGCCAAAGGATAAGATGGAAACAGATGATAAAAACAAATTGATTTGGACAGTGGAATATAGGCTATCACCAGAAATAGAAAGGTTGAAAGAGAATGAGAATGAGGCAATTTGGGGACAGTAATAAACTGTGGAGTTATAATATTTATAATTCATAGTGTTTCCATTAAATATTATGCATGAGTCCTTATGTTAGGTCCAATTTTAATGTTATGGTGAACTACTGACTGAACAGATCTGTTTGCCATGTGGGTTGCAGGCATCTGTTGAATATCAGAGAATGTAATCAAATGATTTGCCAAGAACTCCATCAGAAATGGGTCCGGTGCATTTTTCTGAGTTGAGAACACTACCTAAAAAATGACCCACAGTATAGTAATGTATCTGAACTGGAAGCACAATGATCAGCCCAAGCAATTAAAATGTCATAAATAAGCAGCTAAAATTCTCATTTCATTTATTATGATGCCAATTTATCTTTCCATTTCCTAGCTTTCTACTTTTAAAAAGTCCCTGTTTTGAAGTCCCAACCCAAACTATCCCAGAAACTGTTGTCTGTCATGTCTTAACACCTCAGGAACCATGATATAATCTATGTGTAGTAAAAACATTCCATTCAATTTGATGAATTTTTTTCTCAATATCTGATATATTTGATAATGACACTGACATTTTTGGGGATACAAGCTAACAGAAATCAACATATTCTTTATAGTTTGTTATGGAGTAGTAAGTCAAGCACAAAAACAAGGGAATTGAATTTAACAGTCACAAAGAATTGAGGTCAAATTATGCTGAGACAAATTGTTTAAGTCTTTCAAATCAATCTCTTTGGGACTCAGTTTCTTCATCTGTAATATCAGGAATTGCACTTGACAGCTTTTCCTAAGGTCTCTTATACCTCTAAACCTCTGATCATATAAAATGAAGTACAATATAAATATGCTATAATTATACTAGTATATATAAATATACTAGCCAAATTTGGGGGGAAGGTTAGAAAATGGAGGGTTATTTTTCAATTTATATGGAAAAATAAGTTTTACCATTAATTTAAAAAAATGAATCCCAAATTCTCTCCTTCCCTTCCTCAACTCCTCCCTCTCTAAAACAGTAAGAATTTTAAATTGGTTATCTATATATAATCATGTAAAACATATTTCCATATTAATCATGTTGGAAGAGAAAAAACAGAAAAGAAAACATGAAAAACATAAGAAAGTGAAACTAATATGCTTCAATGAGCATTTAGAGTCCACCAGTTCTTTCACTAGATGTGAATCACATTTTCCATCAATCATCCTTTGTTGTCTTCTATCATCTTATTGCTGAGAAGAACCAAGTGTATCATAGTTGATCATTGCATCATGTTGTTATTACTGTGTACAATGTTCTGGTTCTGTTTCCATCCATCAGTATCAGTTCATGTAATCAGCATCAGTTGTTTCCAGGTTTTTCTGAAATCTGTCTGCTCATCATTATCTAAAGCACAATAGTATTCCATTACATTCATATACCACAATTTGTTCTGTCATTCTTAGGGGAAATTTTATAACTACAAATGCCTACATGAATAAAATAAGATGGGAGAGTATTCTGGGGAATGGTGAAATAGGCCAGTAAACTTTTGGCTCTCCAAATTTTATCCACATCTTTATCTAGTTAGCTATCTGTGCTTAATTGCAGCCTTCTTGGGGGAGGGGAAAAGGAAAATAAAGTAAAAAGTGTACAATAGAGAATAAAAGAAAACCTCTAAGGAAGCAAAGAAAAGACAGACAGATCAAAACACAAAATGGAAATTTATTGTTTATTATTTAAATCCTCTCTTATGTTCTGCTGTGCACATTGTATATAATGGGCAGAAAAGGTAAGGAAGAGATTCTTGGAGAGGCAGATAGATTAAGGAATAAGAGGACAAGGTGGTGGGTAGAAGAAATGTGGAAAATGAGGTGGTATAGAAATAGGGTGAAGAATAATGAGGAAAATAGAAAGGAGAAAAATATATAATTAATAATTATAGCTGATAATGTAAATTGAATGAATTCACCATAAAATGGAAACAGATAGTAAATAAAAAGTTTAAATTCAACAATATGTTACTTTCAGGAAATGTTATAAAAATGAAAATGAGAGATAAATACAAACATAAAATACAGATCAGGACTAGAATTTATTATGTAAAATTTCAAAAGCAGTGGTAGTAATCATGATCTCAGAGAAAGTTAAAACTAAAATAAGACAATCCAAAGAGGAAAATGGGAAAACTATTCTTTCTCAGACATAATTTAATATTGTTTTTAGACTATTTAAAATAACTAGACAGTATAAAATTGGAATATTGCTGTGGTGTAGGAAATGTTGAGCAACAGTGGACAACTGGAAATAAGCATAATATAGCCTTACATATATGAATGTATATGTATACACATATGTATGGTTATAGATATCTATGCATATGTGTGAATATATAGGATGAATATACACATCTATATCTAGTTAGCTATCTGTGTTTAATTGTAGCCTTTTTGGGGGAGAAGGGGAAAATAAAGTAAAAAAATGCAAAGCAGAGAATAAAAGAAAACTTCTAAGGAAACAAAAGACAGCTCAGAACACAATGTGTAGTATTGATTATAGGCTTTCTTGGAATGGAAATTTGTTATTTATTATTTTGAATCCTCTTATGTTTTACTGTATACATTGTACTGGTTTTTATCTTATTTTTTATTGTTTGAAATAAAATAAAAAAAGTTGAGGGGAAAGATAAAATAAAATAGAGAAAGAGCAAATCAACATTTTGGGCAAGCTACTTAAAAGGCTTGAAAAAGAGCAAATTAAAAATCCTTAATTAAACACAAATTAAAAATAGCAAAAATCAAAGGAGAAATTTTAAAAAGTAAAAGTAAGGAAAATATTGAACTACTAAATATAACCAAACACTACTTTTATGGGGAAAAATACAAAACAGATAAACCTTCAGTTGATTTAATTTTTTAAAAAGAAGAAAATCAAATTACTATTATAAAAAATGAAAAGGTTCAATTAACCACAAAAAATTGGGAATTAAAGCAATAATTAGCCATTTTGTCTAACTGTATCCCAGCAAATCTGACAATCTAAATGAAATGGATGAATATTTACAAATTATATATACGTATATATATTTCCATGATTAACACAATAAAAAATAAAATATTCAATACCATTTTGGAGAAAGAAATTGAACAAACCATTATTGCACTCTTTAAGAAAAAAAATTAGGGCCAAATGGATTTACAAGTTATTTCTACCAAATTTTTAAAGAATATAAACTTTAAAAAATAGTTAGAATCCTATCAGATTCTACATCAATAACAAAAACTAACATAAAATCATATGATTATATTTATACATGCAGAAAAATATTTTTGCCAAAATATAGCACCCATTCCTTAAAAAAAAAAAAGCAACACTAGACAGCAGAATAATAAATGGAATTTTCTTTAAAATGATAAGCAGTGTCTATTTAAAACCATCAGCAAGCATTTTATATAATGAGGATAAGTTAGAATTTTTTCCAATAAGATCACGGAGAAAAATTAGGATGCCCATTATCACCATTATTATGCAATATTTACTAAAAATGTAGTGTTAGCAATAAGAGAAGAAAAAGAAATTTTAAAAATTAGATTTGGCGATAAGAAAATAAAACTATCATTTTTTGCAGATGATATGATGGTATATTTAGAGAAATCTTGCAAATCAATTAAAAACTACTCAAAATAATGAACAACTATCACATAAATCATACGCTTTTCTATGTATTCTATATATTACCAACAAAGCTCAGCAACAAGAGATAGAAAGAGAAATCCCATTTAAAATAATTGTAAATGATATAAAATAGTTGTGATTCTAACTGCAAAGATAAACCTAGGAACTGGGTTTGAACACAATTGACAAACAAATTTTCACATAGTCAAATCTAAATATTTATAAACTATCAATTACTCCTGGGTAGGCCAAGCCAATATAATAAAAATGGCATTTCTACCTAAATTATTTTACTTTCATTCAGTGCTATGCCAATGAAACCACCAAAATTGTTTTATAGAGCTAGAGAAAATAACAAAAAAATCATCTAGAAGAATGCAAGTTCAACAATATCAAGGGAATTAATGGGAGAAAATTACAAGTGAAGATGTCTTAGCCATACCAGATCTAAAACTATATTATAAACTGGCAATCATCAAAACCATTTGGCTAAGAAATCAGTGATACATGCTCAAAAATGTTTGTACAGCTTTTTTTTATAGTGGAAAACTGGAAATTGAGTAGGATTCCCATAATCTAGGGAATGACTAAATAAATTATGGTATATAAATGTAATGGAATATGATAAGCATGCTGATTTCAGAAAAGCCTGGAAAGGCTTTTATAAATGATGGTAAATGAAGTGATCAGAACTAAGAGAACATTGTACACAGTAATTATAAGACTATATGATAATCAATTGTGATGTTTTTGACGCTTTTAAATAATGAGGTAATTTAAAGCAATAGATTTGTGACAGAAAGTGCCATCTTTATCCAGAGAGAGCACTATAGAAATTGAAGGTAGATCAAAATATAGTATTTTCACCTTTTTGTTATTTGTTTGCTTGCTTTTTTTCTTTCCCTTTTGATCTGATTTTCCTTGTGCAGCCTGACAAATATAGTAATATTTTTAGAGCACATGGTTTTTTAAATTATTGCTTTTTATATACAAACCATATGCATGGGTAATTTTTCAACATTGACCCTTGCAAAAACTTCTGTTTCAACTTTTCCCCTCCTTCCCTCCACCCCCTTCCCTAGATGGCAGGTAGTCCCATACATTTTAAATAGATTGAAACATATGTCAAATACAATATATGTATATATATATATTTATACAGTTATCTTGTTGCATAAGAAAGATCAGATTTAGAAAGAAGATAAAAATAACCAAAGAAGAAAAAACAAAAATGCAAGCAAACAGTAATAGAAAGAGTGGAAACATTATGTTGTGGTCCATACTCAGTTCCCAGTGTTCTTTTGCTGGGTGTAGCTGGTTCTGTTCATTACAGATCAATTGGAACTGATTTGGATCCTTTCATTGTTGAAGAGAGCCACGTCCATCAGATTTGATCACCATGTATTGTTGAGATGTATAATGAACTCCTGGTTCTGCTCATTTCACTCAGCATCAGTTCATGTAAGTCTCTCCAAGTCTCTCTGTTTCATTCTGCTGGTCATTTCTTACAGAACAATAATATTCCATAATATTCATATACCACAATTTACCCAACCATTCTCCAATTGATGGGCATTGATTCATTTTCCAGTTTCTGGCCACTACACAAAGGGCTGCCCCAAACATTCTTGCACATATAGGCCCCTTTCCCTTCTTTAATATCTCTTTAGGATATAAGCTCAGTAGTAACACTGCTGGATCAAAGAGTATGCACAGTGTGATAACTTTTTTAATATAGTTCTAATTTGCTTTCCAGAATGGTTGGATCCATTCAAAACTCCACCAACAATGTATCAGTGCCCCAGTTATCCCACATCCCCTCCAACATTCCTCATTATCTTTTCTTGACATCTTAGACAATCTGACAGGTGTGTAGTAGTATCAGAGTTTTCTTAATTTGCATTTCTCTAATTAATAATTATTTGGAACACCTTTTTACATGACAATTTTACAGACAATTTTCGGATGAAGAAATTGAAACTATGCATAGTTTCAATTTCTTCATCCGAAAATTGTCTGTTCATATTCTTTGACCATTTATCAATTGGAGAATGGCTTGAAGAAATGCACATGTTTAACCTACATAGGATTGCTTGCTGTCTTGGTGGGGGAGGGAGAGAGGGAGAAAATTTTGGAATACAAGGTTTTACACAAGTAAATGTTGAAAACTAACTTTACATGTATTTGGAAAAATAAAAATATTATTTAAAAAACAAATACAATGGTAGATCAGTGGAATTGGTTAGGTACATAAGACATTGCCGTAAATTATTAAAGCAATCAACTGTTTGATTCCCACTTCTGGAATAAGAGATCAAGATTCAACAAAAACAGATGAGAAAACTGGAAAATAATATATTAAAAACTAGGCATAGACCAACATCGTTTACAATAACACCAAGATAAAATCAAAACGGATACATGATTTAGGGATAAAGAATGATATCACAAGCTTATTAGGAGAGCAAGGAATAGTTTACCTGTCAGATTTTGGGGGAAGGAAATAATTTGTGACCAAACAAGAAATAGAGAACATTATAAAATGCAAAATGAATACTTTTATCATATTAAATTAAAAAAGGTTTTGCACAAATTAGGCTAATGAAACTAAGATTAGAAGGAAATCAATAAGCTAGGAAACAATTTTTACATGCACTCTTTCTTACAAGGACTTATTTCTAACTATATATGGAGAACTGAGTAAAAGTTGTAAGAATACAAGTCATTTCTCAGTTGATAAATATTCAAATTATATGAACAGATTTTTAAGATGAGGAAATTAAAGTTATCCATAGTCATATGAAAAAAATGTTCTAAATCAGGATTGATTAGAGAAATGCAAATTAAAATAACTTAGAGATACTATCACACCTATCAGTTTGACTAATATGCCAGAAAAGAAAAATAATAAATATTGAAGATGTGGGAAAATTGCAATACTAATGCAATATTGGTGAAGTTGTGAACTGATCCAACCATTCCAAAGAGCAATTTAGAACTATGCCCAAAGAGCTATAAAATTGTGTATCCCCTTTGAGCCAAGCCATACCACCACTAGATCTGAATCCCAAAGAGATTAAAAAGGAGGGAAAAAAGATCTATATGTACAAAAATGTTTCTAGAGGCTCTCTTTGTGATGGCAAACAATTAAAAATTGATGGAATGCCTATCAATTAGAGAATGGTTGAACAAATTATGGTATATGAATGTAATCAAATACTATTGTTCCATAAGTAATAAGAAACAGGCAGATTTCAGAAAAACTTGGATTTATATGAACTGATGCTTACTGAAGTGAGCAGAATGAGAACATTTTTACACAGTACTAGTGACATTATACAAAGATCAATTATGAAAGGCTTAGCTCTTCTCAGCAATACACTGATTCGTGACAATTATCAAAAACTTATGACAGAAAATTCTATCCTTATGCAGAAAAAGAACTGATGGACTCTGAATGCATACTGAAGTATATTATTCTCACTTTGTGTTTTTTTCTTTCTTATGGTTTTCCCCTTTTGTTCTGATTCTACTTTCATGACATGACGAATGTGAAAATATATTTAATATAATTTTTCATGTATAACCTTTTATCAGTTTGCTTGCTAATTTGTGCAGGGAGGGAACTCAAAATGTTGAATATTGAAACTTTTACATGTAATTGGAAAAATATAGAATACTATTAATAAAAGAAAAATAAGCTAACTTGGTCCTTGGACAACAGATTCAATCGGTTACATAGGCCATCTTTTCATCCAAAAGTTCTTAGCCTCCTCTTAGAAGTCTGATGAAACAAATACACATCTTCTTAGAAAAAAATATTTTTAAATTGCATAAAATATAGACAGCATTACAAAGAAAACTAATTATATTGAAATAAAGTAACCAAAATATTTTAAAATTATAAAAAGAAAAAAATCAAAGTAGGGTCAAATCATGGAGAGCCTCAAATGCTGGTTGTAATATGATCTTTATATATTTATAAATAGATAATGAAGTGGATATTAAGGTGGCACATTAGTGGAAAAGAGCTGTCATTTTACAGCAACTTTCCTGGACCAGAAATTGATAATGTCATTGTCTGGAAGTTGAGGCTGTTTGTATGACTTCAGGCATTTGGATGGAAATTTTAAAATTCAGTTAAAGATCCAGATAGTTTGCTTAGATACACAAATTTGAAAACATTTGTATAATTGACTCTCACCCCACTGCTGCCAATTAAAAAAAATGTTCTGACTCCTCACAAGTCTGTTACAGCCAGCAAAATCTGTCACTTAATTAACATGAGCATTGCTGAGCCACTCTTTATACTAACCATTCTTTCAAAGTGGCCTTAAAATAAAACAAAACAAATAACGTTCTTGGTTCCTGTTTTGTGGGCTTTTGCTTGGCACTAAGAAGTCCTACATATGATATGACTTATGACAAATATAACACATACATATGTACATAATATGTATATACATTTTAAATAATATATATATATATACATTTTAAAAATTGGAGGTTCAAACTCAAATTAAGAAACACATTCAGTCTTTAATGAGTCTGATTCTTCCTGCCACAGGGCATGGGAGCAAATGAACTATCATTAAGTCACAGACAAATGAACACTCATGTTCTTCCCCAAATTTATGAAGCAAGGGAAGGAGAGGTCTATTTAACATATTGAATAAAGTTGAAAATTGCCACAATATTCTAGGATTCTTTAATGACAGAATTGTGAATGGAATATATTGATGGGGGGTGCAGAATCAAGTGAAAACTTTTAGCAACCTGTGAAGATAAAAATTTAACTTCTGTACTCTCTACCTCTTTCCCACTGTCCCTTTCCATCCTTTTTTCATGTGCTTCTAATGGAAGCATCTGGGAGTTTTCCCTTTCTTATAAGGAGTGAGATGAATTCATATTAAGTTCTTATAGCAAAAATTCATTGATTCTCTTTGCATTCAAAAGTTTTAGGTAATTGCCTTAATGGCCAGGGTTTTTTATTTTCCCCATTTTTAGAGACACCTTTGATTCTTAAGTTATCGTTGTGAAACCTGTCTTCAGTCAGTCACTTTGAATTACATAGAATTCACTTTAAAGGCATTTCATTTTTCTTTTCTGTCAACATTTCATCAGCTTCAGTGTTTTTATGTTTCAGTTTGTTTTCATTTCTCAGTTTATAGTTCTTTAAAGATATTTTCTATATTCAGATTTTTTTTATTTTGCTAATTCTGTTTTTAAAATTTATTCTTTTGTCAAGAATATTAATTCTCTTTCCTTTCATATTTTGCTATTTGTTTAGAGTATTTTGATTTTACTCAATTTTCCTTATTTTTTGGGAGGCAAGGGGGAGGTGTAAAGGATACAGTCTGCAACTTTCTTCTCTTGCTGAATTAGAGTAGGAGTGGAGGCTGAATGAGACAAACTAGCAATCTCTAGCCTTGCCATGTCTAGAAATTGGAGTGAAGGAGAAAGATGGCAAACAATTCTTTCTCCATGAGTGGGAAGCCTCTGGAGAGCTGAGGCTGTCCAATGCTGACAACAGCCTCACACCTGCCTTAGGCATTTTAAGCCATCCCCACTGAGCAAGCATTTCTCCTTTAGAATTTTGCTGAGTACCTGAGCTGGACTTTCAGTGCAGGTATGATATGTCAGAGCATAAAAAAATTTTAAGATGTTGGAAGAGAAGGCTTGGCATATTCTCTATCTATTTGTAAGCCATATTTTAATTCATATTTTCCTCTGGGATGTTTTGATGGTTCTTTTATTTTATTTTTTATAATCTTCTTTCTTCATTCATTCTTTTGCCCTTTCCTCTGCACTAGTCAGTCAGTCAGTCAAACAACATTTATTAAGTGGCTACTATGTTCCAGGTCCTGTAAAGTACTAAGGATTCAAAGAAAGTCAAAAGATAGTCTCTATACCCACCAATCTGAAATATAATGGGGGACACAATAAGCAAATATTTATACAATCTATGTACAGGCAAATAGAAAATAATTAAAAGAAGGAAATCACCAGAATTAAGAGATTTGGGGGAAATTTTCTTGTAGAAGATGATATTTTAGATGGGACTTGAAGGAAGCTTGGGAAGAGATTAGGAAGGAAAGCATTAGTAAGGCCTAGGGAATAGTCAAAGAAATTATTGGGAGTAAGGAGATGGTGTATTTTCCTTGTGGAATAGCAAGGGGGCCAGTGTCACTGAATCATAGGGTACATCACAGAGGCTAAATTGTAAAAAGATTGGAATGGGGATAGAGGATAAGTTACTAAGAATTTTAAATGCCAAAAAGAGGATTATTGTATTTCATTCTGGAATGATAGGGAGATATTAGAATTTATTGAGGAGTGAGGAGTAATATTCAGTCTGCTTTAGAAAAATCATTTTGATAACTGAATGAATGAATTGGGGAGACTTGAGATAGGGAGATCTATTAGCAGGTTATTGTAACAGTCTAAATGTGAGGTGATGGAGGCCTGCACCAGAACAGTAGCAGAGAGGAAAAGGGGGGGATATGTTAGAGATGTTATGAAGGTAAAATTGACAAGCCCTGGCAATAAAGTGGATAGGGGAGTCTGGGAGAGGACTTTGATAAATTTTAGCTTTCAGGTCTGGATAACTAAGAGGATAGTAATGTCCTTGATAGTAACATGGAAGTTAACAAGAGGAGAGCGCTTAGGGGAAAAGGTAATGAGCGTAGCTTGGACATTTTGAGTTTAAGATATCTATAGGACATTCATTTAGGATAGTATCAGAGAGACAAGAGAGTATCAAGAAGAGAGGGGTTAACAATGTGAAAATCTGTGGAGGGCTTAAGAAGGATGAGTATTGAGAAAAAAGCCATTAGTTTGGACAATTAAAAGATTATTGGTAACTGTGGAGAGTATAGATTCAATTGAATGATGAGGTAATAAATAATACTGTAGAAAGTTAAAGAGAATGAGAGTTAAGGAAGAGGAGACACCTTTTGTAGATAGGCTTTTCAAGGGATTTATCCACAAAAGAGAAGAAAAATGTAGAATAATAGCTGGCAATAATTGATAGATTAAGTTTTTTGAGGATGGAGGACATATGGGGATGTTTGCAGGTGGTAAATAAGTAGGCAGTAGACAAGGAGAGATTGAAAAGAAGTGAGAGAATGAGGATCAAGATGGGAATAATATGTGGGAGAAAATGAAATGGCATGGGATTATTTGGGCACATAGAGTATTTTGCCTTGGCAAAGAGAAGTCCACCTTATTCATGTGAGATGGGAAGAAGATAGAAATAGTGATATAAAGCAAGTAGGGTAACCAAGGTGAAAAAGAAGGGACTCTCTAGATTGGGCAGCTTTATCCTTCTGATTTTGGGGGATATGACTGTCAGTCCCTGCCCTAAGTAACCATTAGGAAAAGACTAGTCCAGGTTTTTTTTTTCTTTCAAGCCCCACTATTACTCAAATCCAGCTGTCCATGCTGATATGTTATGAGTCCAGACCAATTCTTCCATCTTTTCTTTCTCCCTTCATCATGGTTTGTTGGGTGATGGTGGGGAAATGCTCAGGGAATACTAGACTCTCAGTCAAAAGTCTGAGAATTTGTTTTATTCGCTGTGGCAGGCATGTGGAATTGTGTGAGTGCTGTATGAGAACCCTAAATATTAAAACTCTCTAGTGTTAACTCATAAAGTTTTTACTTTGGTGGTATATATGGGGGAAGTCTGTCTTCTTGTGGAATAAATTTTAATTACCCCACAATTACTTACTTTTGAGGTTTTGAGTTAAAGGGGATTGCAGAATTCATTTATTCCACCATCTTGATGGTTAACAGTAAGTTGTAAATGACATCACATTTTCGAGAACAAAGTACAAAGGACTGAAACCCTATATTTATAGTCAGAAAAACTGGCCTCATATCCTAGTTCTGGTTCTTACTATCTGTGCAACTTTAAGAAAGTTATTTAACATCTCTAAGCCCTGGTTTCTCAAATGGCTCTAAAATTTGTGATTTTTACATTCACACATATATTTATGTCTGTATGTCTGTATGTCTGTATATATATATATATATGTATATATGTATATATATACATATATATATATATATTAAAGAGAACAGTGCTTAACCTAAATAAATGAGTACAATTTTAGGCATAATAGCATCTGGTTTAGAGTGATTGAGACTGAGCAATCTCCCTTGATGAATCTTAAAGTGCACACGTAAGTACTCATTTATTTTATCAGCTTGCATCAGGCCACTTCCATATATATATGCTCAACTTTAAAAGTATGGTCAGAAAGATTCCTTAAGACTAGACACATCAATGAGTCATCAGCCTATCCCAAATGAGTGAGTCTAGTGTGGACAAAATATCATATTCTCTGATACACAAACATATATGAGTCTACCAACATATGCTCTGGATTATTACATCTAGTTGTGAGATGTTTCTTAATCCTCAATGGCTAAATGTATTGGAAGTATAAACTGAGATCACCTCACATATTGAACATGTATTTCTGATATTTATTTAGCATCTTAAGGTTTGTACTTTATAACCATTATCTCTTTTGATCATCATAACAACCCTGGAAGATAGGTGCTTTTATTATTTCCATTTTTCATCCGAAGAAACAGGCTAAGAAATGTGTTTGGGGCCACACAATTAGTAAGTGTTCGATGTCAGATTTAAACTCAGGTTTTTTGAGCCCAGGTTTAGTTCTCTAACCACTCCACCTCCCAGCTGGGCTAGATTGAAGATAAGAAAATCTAGGTTCAAGTCCTATATATTTGTTGTGTGACTATGAACAAGTCATGTAACCGCTCAGTGTAAACAACTCTCTAAATTTAAAATTTGTAAATAAATTGTTATCTGTATTTGTAGAGGAAGTTTCTTCAGTGGTACTTCTCTAAACTAATAAAATCACAGATCTAGTCAAAGAAAAACAATTGGAAAAACTACTATATATTAATACATTTTATCAATTTTGTCTCAAGTCTCTCCTGTCATACTATTTAACTCCTCCTATATATTTAACCATATTCTAAATCATATGGTTGAAATTATTTGCTACCTCATCAACTCCTTGAGGATAGGGGGTATGTCATTACTATTTGGTGAATTTTTGAATGTCTTGAAATTAAAAACAAATTTAATATAGACAACTTTATGGCAGAATAACTGAACAGTTACCAAACAAAATCTTTTCAAAATAAGCATACCTTGTATTTTTAGAATTCATCCATTTATTTGCTATGTTTCAGCCTTTAATAGTTAGAGTAACTACTGAGTAGAATATATATTTGGATTCTAATTCTTATCACCAAAGAGGAACTCATTTTTAGAATGTATATGATAGAAACCTTATGAGTGACCAGAGGGGAGAGATTTCCCTATCATAGAAGTGTTTATAGAAAAGAGAAAAGCCAGCCATACTTTGACAAGTAGCCTATATTTGTAGATAGTAGATTCAAAAGGTGCGGAGTAAAGATAATTAGAATTCTATGGACAAAAATTCTACAAAGGAAGCCAGTTCATGAGCATTAGGAAGTTCTCAGAAATTATAATTTCTGAAGACAGAAATAGAAATCATTCCAGTGAGGAAGAAAATGAGATAGTTGTCTAAAGATACTTAAAGGAACATACAAGAAACTCACAGACCAACTTAGATTTTTAAAAGACATATACAGATGATGGAAACAAGAATAGATAATAGAGTGCAAAGGCATGGCACCTCTACCTGCAGGCTTCTTGCAAGACTTAGATCAAATTCTGTGTATTGCAAGAGAATTTTTCTAGCATCTCTCTCTCTTACCCCCCCCCCCACCAATTCAGTGACTTCCCTTTGAGACAACTCCCATTTATACTACATGTCTCTTTCCTTGCCATTGGAATATGAGGACCATATTTTTGCCTTTCTTTGTCTATGAAGAATTTAGCACAATGTTTGGAACACAGTAATTGCTTATTAAATTCTTATTTACTGACTGACACAGAATTGCAAGAGGTACTAGGAATGGGAAAGGTAAGAACTGATGGAAGATGTCAAGGAAAGCTAAGAATAAAAAGTGTTTGTTTTTGTATCTATTTCTTAAATATTGAAGAAAAATCAAGTGTCAAAGAAGTGGTAGGATCACAACATGGCATATATGGAACAATAATAATTAATGACTAAAGAGAGTAAAAAAATCCAAAAACCCAGAGATGCTTCACTCTTATTTTGTTTATGTTTTCTCTGCCAAGGAGAACGACATGTAGACCAGAAGGTGGAGAATGGAAAAAGATTGGAAAAGAGATTTGATACTAGAGAGGAATCAGAAGATAGAGTACCTAGTGGTCAGTTTATAATCCCAGCTCTAAATGAACCATATTCTTGGGAGTAGGAGGAACTGACATATTATTAAAATATTGTCATTTGTCAAAAATTCTATAAAATGTGAGCTCATAAACTTAATCTCAATTTCTGGCAAATTCTAGAAAATATCATTCAATTCAATTCAACAGTAATTAGGCACACCACTGACATGTAAAGACTAAAACAATCCTGCATCAAGAATTCATTTGGCCGCAAGATACAACATATATAGGCAAGTAAAATACTAGGTAGTTTGAGGAAAAAGAAAACATTAACAGTGACTACACATAGCCAGGTCAAAGAAAGGATAAAGAAAAAGATAAGAGATGAATGTTTTTACTTGTCATTTAAAAGTCTTGCACTTTTTTAGGTATCATCAGAATGTCTTACTTTACTTACATAAAAATCCAGACTTGAAAAACACACATAAACAAAAGAGGGGTGATTATTTGCATTACAAATTTTATAATCTTAAGATTTCTTTAACAAGCATAGTTCCCCAGTGAAACCTAACTATAATTAGAATTATAGATATTACAGAATATAGTTATTTTTCCAGAATATGTCCTCTTTGTAAAAGCAGATAACCTGTATTGGTGAAATGAAGTTGGTGAACTATTTATGTATTTCTTTTATCCAGACATTCATCTTGTACTTGAGTCTGGATAACAGAACTAGCAACTTTCTAAGATGTTATGGCAGATGCATCCTTGAAGCCATGATAAATTTGAATTTCCTTTATTACAAATGTCTAAACTTGAGATAAATCCTTTGTCCCCCTAGCTTACTGACTAACCAGAGTAATATATTTCCTAACACCCTACCCCCATCATATCCCCTTCACTTTAGTTTATTGTGCTTTGTCTTGTCTAATTTAGTTAAGACAAGTGATAGGACTTACGTCACTTTTCCTTGGATAGTTATTACACAGTCTGGTCGATCTCACCCTTTGGAAGCTTTTTTCCCATTCTCCATTTACTTTAGAGACATTGAGGTTCAAACACCATAACATGCTTTCCCACCCCCATTTCTCTACCCCCCATGCTGCCTGGATGGGTCATGAGAAACTCTCACCCATGGCTGATATAAACGCTCCGTGGTGATATGCCTAATAATGATTATGTGTAGTTGGTAGTTACGCAGCTGGAAAACATAAAGATTCAGCATCTCTCTGCCAACTGGATTTTAATGACCAAACCACAGAGGTTTGGACTATTTAAAATAGGACGAATGGAAGAAAAATCCAGTATCACTACAAGAAACCACGTGATTTGTAATCGGCAGCATTGTAAAACCAACATTGTATCTTGAGAAGAAAAAGTGGAAACAGCTCTTGGATAGGCACAAAAGACACTATTTGTAGTTTGAGTACTTGAAGCAATAAACTATATTATTAAAAATTTGCAAGCAGACTTCTCTTTTTTATTTTTCCTTTTGGGGGTTTGTTTGTTTTTTTTTTAGTTGACTTCCAAAAGGAATTCCAATGTTTTTTGACAATTTTATCATTTCTGCCTTAAGCCAGTTGCAAATCTCTTTGAAACAACTAGACCCAAGGGTGGCTCAGGCAGCTGCCTGAATTCCACGCAAATATAAAAAGCCCATTCCATTTTGAGTGCTATACTTTGTCATGATGGAATCCAGATGCTTAAACCATTCAAAGATTACCTTTTACAGTGTGAACAGAAGCATGAATGTAAGTGTTATGTTAAAATGTAGTTAGAGTCCAATTGTTGCTAAGCTTTTTGAGCATAACTTCTGAAGAAGTACTGAGGCAACGAAGCCCAGGGAACAGAGAAGTAGAAAAATGGGCCTGGGAACGTCTTATCACACCATCACCAGAGAAAGTAATAATTAGATTAGACTGCTGCAGAGTGCAAATAATTAATGGCAAAGAGACCAGAGGACCCCTTCTGAGACTAGTGTAATAACTCAGCAAGCAAGAGCCAGGTTTTTGATGTAATATAATGCAAAGGGAATTCCCAGTATGATGGAGAATCTAGCCCCTAGCATACAAGACTGTGTCAGTCACTGCAGACAACCTTTTTTTTTTCCCACAGTAAAGCAATGGTGAAGATTTCTCTCTGCTATTCAAGTGCTGAATATGTGGTCTTACAGATCTCTATATGGGTCATTGGGTATATATTTAATCTGGTTTTGAATAAACTGATGAACCCCCAGATTTTGTTTCCATGCTCATAATGGCAATACCTATTATAATTATACTGAAATATAAAATACACAAGTGGCACTGATTCATTTCCCCCTCAACCATTCATAGTGATTGATGCTTTTGCACAATGAACCAATTATTGTAGAGTCTAAGTCAATGACACATGTAAATAATAGGACATAAGCTCCTTGAGGGAAGGGTTTGTTGCTTTTTTGGTTTTTATATACAGTTTTAGTTCTCTACATGTAGTGGATGCTAAATAATGTAGAAATTTGTGGGATGGATTTCAATTATTCCTGCCATTAAAATAATGATGTTGAATTGTTTGTAAATGCTCAGTGATCATTGTATATGTAATTAAATCAATAAATCTTTGTAAATATATATTGCAGAAAGTTTTTATTATTTCATTTCTTCAGGCATCATCAGATAATCAAAAATATCACAGGGTCTATGACATCATTCTAGAAATTTTAGAAAATAAAGTCTTGAGAGTTCAAGGTTTTTATATAGAATGAATCTATACATAGAAAGAAAAGATAACTGCTTACATATAACTATATGAGGAAAGTTAAAAATTGCTCTACTCTCCACATAGCTTTTCCACCAGTTTGTAAGGTTGCTTGAAATTTCAACCAAATGAGTCATTCCTTTTATCTAAAGCATAATGTCTACAGAAGGCCCCTCTTAAAATACATGTAGTACAATGTAAGCTTTAGGCGGGAAGGAATTGTTTCATTTTTTGCTTTTATATCCAGAGCCCCCAAACAATGTCATGTACTATAGATGATAATTATTTGTAGAAGTATCCCCCTAAAGGAGGAAATCATATATGAATTCATTTATGTTTAAGAACATATTATCATAAGAGTTTATTACATTATCAGAGAGCATAATTTAATAGCATTGAGTACTGGATAGATGAAAGATAGAAAAGGGAAATGTTGAAGTAAAAAATACTACTGGAAAACTTCCAGATATAAAAAATTATGCTTAGGATGGGTAGGTCTTAACTGCTGATTGGGAATTTGTACTGGAAAAAAGGATGGAAAGGTAGAAAAGGGTATTGAAGAAGAATTATTTTGCTTGATTTTTTTAATCACTTCTTCTTTGGGGGAAGATATGGTGGTGGCTTGAACCTGTAACTTTGCAATGAGGACCTATTGCTATGTAATAATGTAATAAACTATACTCAGCAAATAATCTTTATTTTATAGACTGAGTGTTCTTTGGACCACAGAGAGGTAAAACAATCTCTCCATCTGTGGCCCTTGGATCATGTATTCTGTTGTATTAGACCAAGCAGTCTTTTCTTCCAGAGAAAACAAAGATCCCCCTGGATTGTGGAGGAAAATATACATGGACAATATACTTGTACAAGGGAGAACCATGGTGTCCCACTCTTTTAAAACTAAGTGGATAGAATGTTTCCATATTTTCTGTAACCCCCCTAATTTCCTCCCCCTTTCTAGGAAAGAAGAACAATCACTCTCTTTCTTTCAAAAGAATCTACTCATTCAAAGTTCTATTTGCCCCATGCTACTTATGGTTATACTTGTGATCTGTCTGTGGATTATCTGTATTTTCATATGCAGTATAATCAGACTCTTCCTGGTCCCAATTAGTCTGTGTCTAAAATCTGGCATGATGAACTCCTCTTGGTTGACTAACATTTCATAAATCAGTTTAAAGTTATGTTATACGACCATAATGAGGAGACTAAGTGGACTCTCCTCCCATATTTTTATTTCCTTTTCTTTATTTTGAAGCGATGAAGTCAGAGTGCTGATGTGGCGAGCTATAACAATCTGATCTCCCAAGTGCTTCTAAGTTTAAATTCCATATACAATTTCAATTACTATTGGTGTGATTACATAAAGAAAACAAAAAGGAGCTTGAAATAGTTCTATTATGGTTGATATGACTGTTTAGAGGACTTTTTTGCCCATTCTTGTTGCAAATTTAATTTAAATGGAATAAGTTTTCCACTCTTGTTATAAATGCTTTGCTTTAAGGTCAGGGTTGCACCAATAAAAAAGGAAATGTTAAATTGAGGTAATTCTTTAGTTATTTAAAATCAAAACACTATCATAACACTTACTTAAGGATAGTATGGAATACATACCCACATTGCATATATAGTGTGTATTTAAACACACATATATGCATAATATGTATGTATATATTTATATGCTTCCTAATATATGCATATATGTGTATATATATATACATATATAGTTTTTTTAGTAATTGCTTTATTTTTACCTTTCTTTTTTGAATGTAGAATTTTGGGCCTTACTAACATTTAATAATATGTTCTTGATCAGGTAGTGGATGAACCATCTGTGCCTGATTATTCATTATAACTTGTTTATGTCCACTTAGAAATCCTCTGCATGAGATCTACCCAACATGGTGGTGTGGGGATGTGCTGCATCTTCTGACCTGTGGAGTGATGATGGAACAGGTGAGCTGCCCACTATTTATCTCTTGCTCTCACCACACAGCTGGCCCATAAAAGATTTTTTTGAGGTCCAATGATAGGATAGAGAAAGAAGACACCTTTTTATTTGTCTGAGAAGAGTTTTAATATCCTGTGGGAGATAACAAAGATAAGATGTGAAGAAAATTTAGAAAACCTATCAAGAAAAGTACAACCTGAACTGCGAAGCTGTATGATTCAATGGAAAGAGTGATGGATTTGTAATCAAAGGACCTGAATTAAAATCTCAGCATGGCCCTTAGTATGTGTGTCACTCTGGGCAAGTCATTTAACCTCTCTGGACCTCTTCTGTCATGTGTACAATAAGAAAGTTGGACCAAATAAGTTCCAGGAGTCCTTTGAGCTACAAATATGCTTGCTTGTTTGATTCTATGAAATAATATTATGAACATAAGCAAAGTAAGGGAGCTAAACCAAGCAGAGAATTGCTAAGTTTCTTTCCATAAATCAAATCAGCTGATTTGACTTGATTAAAAGTCTACTTTTTGCATGATGACTACTCAACAAAAATTTAACCCAATCAGTCATTTGTTGTTATATAATTACAGACCTACAATAGAAATGGGTTTCAGAAGCCAGTTAGTCTACCTTCTCCATTTTACAGATGAGGAAACTGAGTCCCAGGCAGGCTAAATGGCTTGTCATTTAGCTCATACAGATAGTAAGTCATTAGATCATACAGATAGTAAGTGACAGAAAAATCGAATTTAGCTCAAGTCCCAAGATACCCTACAGAGCGTTTTCTACTATACAACTCATCTAGTTATCAACAACCATACTCCTACTCCTCACAGGAATTGGCTCAGTGAATTTTATTTCCAAAAACACCCCCAAACTTTAGCTGAGCTGATTGGTATGCAGAAATGCAGCCTCCAGTGCAAATAATTATTAAGGAACTTGATTTGTTTCTCTTGAGTTTGGAATAGAGAGATTCACAAAACTGTTCTCTGGAGGTCAGGAGAACTGTGCTTCCTCATTCTCTGACCTTGAGGTGGCAGCCTTGTTGCTTTGTTGAGGGAGATACTATTTCTGGGTCTCCCAAAGTTTTCTCTACATTTACTTTCCCTTCTCTTATCTCCCAACCTTTTTATCATCTTTCTAACTCATTCCTACAAACACAATTTATCACTAACAAAACTACAGCACAGATCATGTGTCTAAAACCTCCCATGTTGCTTGCCTGGTCATCTCATTCAACCATATTGAAAATGCCCACAAAACTTTATACTGTCTTCTCATCTTTTTTCCTCTGCATGTGTTTGGATATAATTTTCACATTTTTTCCATGGGTGTAATTAACTGTAAAAATCAGTATGCATAATGATTTCACCTAATAGAATATGGAGAAGAGTCAGTAAAAACTGAATGAAAGTCCCACTACTGATGCATGTTGGCTATTTGAGCTTGAGAAAATCACTTAATCCATTGGTTCTCAAAGAGGGGCCTAGGGATCTCTGGACATACCCCAGATCCTTTCAGAGCCAGTAAGATCAAAACCAGGAAGATCAAAACTATTTTTATAATACAGCTATGCTTGATTGGTAAGAATCATGAATTCCCCTGAGTAGATATGTATATATTCAAGTTCACACTATTTGAAATTATACTTATAAAAATATGGTAATTGATTCCAGCCTAATAGAAATGTGAATTGAGAATCTGAACAATTTTACTACTTAGGGGATTAATTATTCCTACTAATAAAAACCTAGCTTTAATATTTTAATATCTAATATGATAAATATTGCTATATTAAATCCACATAAACAAAAATCCTTCAGAGCAGAAAGGAATTCTCAATGATTTTTAGGAGTTATGAATGTATCCTGAAAGCAAGAAGTTTGAGAACAACTGTCTTTATCTGTCAGTTTCCCCAGGAACATCTTTAAGAATATAAGTTATAGAAGAAGTATAACTGCATTGGAAAAAGTAGTTTATTCAACAGGAGAGGTTTATAGTAAAAAAAATAGTTTAGGTTTTCCAAAGGTTTAAAACATTTAAAAAATTGGTTAAGTTTGTTCAATTAACCTTCTTGTCATCTTTCTAACTCTCTTCTACAAAGAAAATTAATCACTAGAAAAACTACAGTGCAGATCTTGTGTCTAGAATCTCCTATGTTGTGTCTGTTACTCTCATTGTGCCATATTCAAAATGCCCACACTGCTTCAAACTGTCTTCTAATCATTTTCTAATCATTTTTTTTCTTGCATGTGGACACATTTTGGGATATGGCTTTCATATTTTTGTCATGAGTACAGTTAACTGTGCAAATTAAGTTGCATAAGGTAAATTGGCCTTCCCCACTTGTCCAATAAATGATTTTCTATGAGTAACACTTCATTTTCAAGTAAAAGGTTCACCGTTATCCTGGGAAGTCCTGGTCCTGTTCTTGTTTACAATGAGCACATCTGTTCTTCTGACTTGTCTGATTTCTGTCCCCTGTGGCAGGATGAATGAAAGGCATCCTGATCTTTTGGAATGCTGGGAGCAAAGAGAATTGGGCTCTATCTTGGCCCCCTTCCCAACCCTAAGCTTTCCTGAGGTATCCAGGGAGGAGGCATTAGTTACTGACATTAACTGTCAATTCATGATGATCCCCCTAATCATCCAGGTGGTGTATAATTCAGGTTCCTTACTCCTCTTTCTGCTCTTTCCTAAAGCCTGTTTTAAGTCACTTCATTAACACTATCACCAGAGAAAGGGAGAGAGGACCTAAAACAGGCAAGTCAGTCCTTGCTCAATAGCTCTTCTAACTTATTTAATCATGGAAAAGGACACACAATTAGCTTGATCTAATTAGTGATTTGATTTACTCATTTAAGTACTTGATAAGAAAGGCAACCTGGGAGTAGAATAAAACAAAGAACTCTCTCTCTCTCTCTCTCTCTCTCTCTCTCTCTCTCTCTCTCTCTCTCTCTCTCTCTCTCTCTCTCTCTCTCTCTCTCTCTCTTTTCCAAAAGCAAAACATACAGAGAAGAACAAAGAATGAGTTACTTTAGGTCACACCCAAAAAAGATTTTACATTATAGCTTGTACTTTCAAAAGGACTGCATGCTCCCCTGCCATCTTGAGTGCTAAATTAACCTGAATTTGTAAAATGACAAAACTTTATAACCAAGTCAGTCAATTTGCTAAAGCTTTTCTCTGGAAACATAAATCCCTTCAAGCACATTATTTAGAAAAAAAGACATGCAATTATTCTAAACTTTCCAACTTTCAAAACATAAAGTCTTTTCTGATCTCCTTTAATGTTAGTGCCTTCCCTTAAAGATTTTCTCCAATTTACTCTGTCATATCTTGTTTGTAGATATTTCTCTGCATGTTTTCCCCTTCATTAGACTATGACCTCTTTGAGAAAAGGAACTAGGTTTATTTACTTATTTATTTTTCTTCTTTTATCTTTCTTTATATAAAGAAATCACTCAACTGAGGAATTTGAGGAGAATGAGAAAGCTTTCTTATGGTAAAATGAATTGAAGGAGATTGTGGACAAATTCAGGCAAGTAGTATTTTAAGGATTGAGGTTAGCTCTCAGAATATGAATTTGTAATCCTACAGCTATTATGCTTAATGTATTCTGAGCAGTCTCTGAGGCATTTTTTCATTTAAAAAATATACAGTGCCTAGTCTTTTTGGCATTGTGGGGAATCAGTAAGACATTGTCTCTTGTCTTGAAGAAGTCCCACACTATTACAGGGAAGTAAGACTGATACAAATGCTTATCCTAGAAGACAGTATATTTAGGAAAGTTGTAGAAATTGTAGAGAAATATAAGAGCTTAAAGTCAAGAAAGAGCCATTTTTAGCTGGGACAATCTGGGAAAGATTCCAGAGTCTTTTTGGTTGGGGTAATCTAGGAAGGCTTCAAAGAAGGAAGACCAAAACTGGACTTTGAAGAAATATTTCTACAGACAAATATATGGGAACAAGGGATGGTATTCTAGGTTTGGGGAACAATGTTTACATCAAGTAGGAAAATGCAAAGCTTTATATAATGAATGATAAGTAGTCCAATGTATATAAAATAACTGTGAGGAAATAGCAGAGGACAGATTTGTAGAAGATAATAGAAGAGCATAGATTTTACATGTTTCCTAAATGAGAGTTTTTGAAGGTTTTTAAGGTTTTAAAGTGCGTGTATGGGACACAACTTAGGAAATATGAAAGTAATATTAGAAATATTAAACTGATAATTTATATAAGATTGCTTGGGGGGGGAAGAACCTAAAAATTGAAAAGTGTGCCATTTTTATTATACTACTCCAAGATCTTTGATGTCAAAGAAGGAAAAAGAGAGAATTTGGAATTTCAAAGTATCTTAGAAGTCCTCTATTTCAACCCATATCCAAAAAAAATAACTACTATAAAATATACAGCAAGTAATCATTTGACCTCTAAGTGAAGATCTTCAATGAGGGAAAGTATATCAGCTCTCAAGGTGTTGTATTCCACTGTTAGATTGTTTTAATATTAATTGTTAAGATATTTTGCCTGATGGCAAGCCTAAATTTGCTTCTTTGCAATTTCTACCCATTGTTCCTGGAACCACCCACTTGGAAAAAACAGAGTAAGTTGTGGTGTAGGGGCTACAACTCTGGACTTGGATTTAGGAAGACTTGGGTTAGAATCCTGTCACAGAAACTTACTAGCTGTGTGATACTGAACAAATTTCATAACTTTTCTTTGCCTTAGTTCCTCAAGTATAAAATGTGAATAATAATAGCATCTAACTTCCAGGTTTGTTGTGAGAATCAAATGATATAATATTTGTATAGTATTTAGTTTAGTGACTGATACATAATGAATTCTTAATAAATATTTGTTCCCTCCCTCCCTTCTTCAACTAATTATCTTAAAACATGGGTTCAATACTCTCCACTGTCTTGGTGTCCTTTCTCTGTATACTAACATCAATATCCTTTTTCAATTGTACTGTTCAAAAGATAGATAACTTCAATTGCTCCTATTTTTAGATGACATTCTGTCAAGCCATAGAACATTACAAAATCTCCTCATGTCAGCTCTGGATTGACTCTAAAGAGTTTGACATAACTATTCACATAGGAAAAAACAAATAGATGAAGAATTATTGTTATGTAAACTATGAAATGCAGTTTGATGGACAACCCATAAAGCACATTCATTCAGTGACTGAAATCTTCCATATATAACCTATCTTCTTTTTTTTAAGATTCACATTATTCTAATGATGCTGTATATCTTTGGGTCATATACTATAGTCTTAAGAAGAATTACAGTTGAAGACCACTGAAAGAGCTATAGAGAGGTACACAGATATTCTTGAGTAGATTATAACACAAAAAAACAAAAGAGAAATCATGCAAAAGCAAAGTAAAATATGCCATTTAAGAATTATATGATGGGAAAAATGAACTGGAAAAATGCCTGGAAATCTCTCCTACCTCATGTCCATTACCCAGCTTTTCTGATTTACTTTAAAGTTCCACTAAAAGACCATCATCTGCAGGAAATTTATAGGAAGTATTTCCAGGTCCCCTTTAGTGCTAGTGCCTTCTTCCTGAGATCACCTACAATTCATCTTGTATTTTTTTTTTTGCTTTTACATTATCTCCCCCAATAGACTGCGTTCCTTTTGCCTTTCTTTGCATCTCCAGCTTAGCATAATACTGGGTACATATAAATACTTAACAAATGTTTCCTGACTTGATTTGATATAGATCAATCAGATAGTATTTCATTGTTACCCAGATAATGTACAGAGAAACCGAAGAATTCCCCCACCCCATATGGTAAACATCTTGTGACATTTCTGGTAGGGTGTAGAAAAGAGTCTCATAGGATTCTGAGGAAGAGATGGGTTGCAATCTGCACCATTGGAAGGAGTACCTACATGGATGAGATGACAGAATTATTGGAGTATTGAAATCTCCAGGCCTAATAGCTCATTCTTATTGTACATGACAAGTTTTTAATAAATAATTCTTGGTTGAACTGAAATTCAATAGTCCACTAGAGGGATCAGGAAATGAAAAGGAAAGATTGATACAAGAGGTATTCCTAAGGAAAAATTAATTGGAATATAAATTAACTGGCCTAAGCCATTAAGATACAACTCATTTCTGGAATACCAGTGCTGTCTACATTATATTTTGTTCTCCAGAGTTTCCAAGAACTAAAGCATATGTACCCTGAAGGTATAAATTATTTGAATTGTTAAACTCAACACACTTGCATTACCTTCCTTTCAGGAATGAGGCAAGGAAAAGACTTTGTAAAGTTGAAAGCACTATAAAAATAGCTACCATGACTACTGGAGTGTCAATATGGATGTACTGTAACACCTCATTTATATGGCTTTGTTGGTTAATGAGATTTTTTTCATGTTAATTTAGGAAGTAAGTGACTCATCCCCTTCATCAAATTTTTTAAAAAAGAAAAAAGAAAAATGACCCTTTTGATTGATTAAGTGGATGATCCAAATGATAATTATCTGACTGATATGGTTTATGTGTATACAGGGAGAGAGAAGAGATCCAAAGACTAAAAGGAAGACAGAAGAGAGAAAGAAAGAGAAGTAAAAATAAATAGAAGAGAGAAAATGCAAAAGAGGCAGATAAGAGAATGTTTTGAAGGAGATTAATCTTAAAGATAGATATTATAGATATTATAATATTAAGCAACCTGGATAAAATGGAAAAAAATAACCCTTATGTCCTTAGGTTAAGAAGAGATTTGATATATTAGAAAGACATGGTCTTATTTCTTAAAAAACAAGAAGTTTGGATGACTATATTTTGCCAAAAGAGAACTTTGTAGTTCTAGAAGTTTCTGCCAAGCTAAATCCCTTTAAGCTTCAACTTCTTTTTTTTTCATTATTGTAATAAGTAATATGAATAATATGAATAATAATTTGTCCTTAATAACACCTTTTATCTGCAGGAGTCACAGTGTTTTACTGTTGGCAAAGCATAGTTTCTTGTTTCTAGAGAAAAAAGGCTTTATTGAGAAGTTCATAATGCTCTTTGGACATCAAACCAGACCCTTATTAAGTGAGGTGGGCCCAGAAGGGAAGGGGGAGAGAGAGAGACAGGCAGACAGACACATAGACACAGAGACAGATAGACAGACAAGAGAAGAGAGAGACATAGAGAGATAGAGAGAAAGAAAAAAGACAGAGACAAAGAGAGAAACAGAGACACAGAGAAGAAACCAAAAAAGAAAAAAATATTGATATATTAAAAGATCTTTGATTTAAGAAATGAGGAGAAAGCAAAGTATTGGGGGAAAAAAAACTCTTGTTGGATTTTTTTAAACCCCAGACATTTAAAAAATACTTTGAGATTTGCAATGAATTTGAAAAACACACAGATTTACTCATCCTTTCCAACAAATAAAGCCTTGCTGTTACAAGATGTAAAAGAAAAGCTTGGTCCTGACATTTTCCACAGATTGGTGGGTGCTCCCAATGATAGAAAAAACACATGACAGATAATTTATATTTCACAGGGCTAGAATGACTAGAGGTCATCTTATCTATCCATTCTCCTGTCTCTAAGCAGGACTTTTCCTGAATAATATCACAATATATGGGAATCTATCATATCTTAATGACCTCCCAAAATGGAAATTATATAATCTTCCTAATTCTATAGATTCTGTACTCTAATTCTTTGTCCTTCTGCTCAGAGATCTGGCTGTGTTACTGTAAATTTATGGAAGAAGTACTCCTGAGGATCATAGAGGAATTGGAGGATAATCTTCTCCTTCATTAACATGGGTAGGAAGCAGAGGGGGTAGTTTTCTGGAGGATATATTACTATTCTGTAGAGTACAAAGAGTATTGGACTTCAGAGTTAAAGATTCTTATATAGAAATCTATTTCCCTTTAAGCAAATTTTTATTGATGTCTCTAATTTTTTTGCATCATTATAGTTTTCTCCAGCATATTCCTCTTTCCTTTCCCCAGAATGCCATCCCAAATAACAAATATTTTTTAAAACAAAAAAGAGGAAAGAGTCAGTACAACCAATCAATATGTTTTAAAAGTCTATAATTATATGTGATATGCAATACTGATAAACTTTACATCATATGAAAATGTGGGTTGGGAGTATCTTCTCATATTTTTTTTTATAAATTTGAATGGTGATTGATTTTTTTTTCTTTTTGAAGTTTATTTATTTATTATTAATTTTATAATTATAACATTTTCTTTGACAGTACATATGCATAGGTAATTTTTTTACATTATCCCTTGTACTCCCTTCTGTTCTGAATTTTTCCCCTCCTTCCCTCTACCCCCTCCCGTAGATGGCAGGCATTCCCATGTATATTAAATATCTTACAGTATATCTTAGGTACAATATATATGTGCAGAACCGAATTTTGTTGTTGTTGCAAAGAAAGAATTGTATTCGGAAGGTAAAAATAATCTGGGAAGAAAAACAAAAAAAATTGCTCACAGTTTACACTCATTTCCCAGTGTTCCTTTTCTGGATGTAGCTGATTCTGTCCATCATTGATAAATTGAAATTGGATTAGCTCTTCTCTATGATGAAGATATCCACTTCCGTCAGAATACATCCTCATACAGTATTGTTGTTGAAATGTATGATGATCTCCTAGTTCTGCTCATTTCCCTCAGCATCAGTTGATGTAAGTCTCTCCAAGCCTCTCTGTATTCATCCTGCTGGTCATTTCTTACAGAACAATAATATTCCATAACATTCATATACCATAATTTACCCAACCATTCTCCAATTGATGGACAATGATTGATTTTTTAAAGTTAGCTATTCTCACTTCTGATTTTATTTTGATGTATGGCTGTTCCACTCACATTATTGTAGTCATTCTGTGTGTTGTTTTCTTTCTTCTATTTATTTCACTCTCAGTTCATGTATACCTTTCCATACTTCTCTATGTTTTTCACATTTTATAAAACACTAATATTTCATTAAATTCACTTACCATAGTTTGTTAAGTCATTTCCCAATCAATGGGCAACTACTTTGTTTCCAATTTTTTATCATAAAAAGTGTTGCAATAAATATTCTTGTAAGTATAGGAATTTTCTTCCAATTCATGTTTTTTTGGTGGTATAAGCTTAATAATGATACAAATGGCATAGACATTTTCTTAATAAAGAGGGAAGTACATGTGATAAAATGTTTGTGGCAGCCCTTTTTGTAGTGGCAAGAAACTGGAAACTGAGTGGATGCCCATCAGTTGGAGAATGGCTGAATAAATTATGATATATGAATATTATGGATTATTGTTGTTCTGTAAGAAAAAATCAGAAGGATGATTTTAGAGAGTCCCTAGGAGAATTTCATGAAGTGATGCTAAGTGAAATGAGCAGAATCAGGAGAATATTATACACAGCAATAGCAAGATTATATGATGATCATTTCTAACCTAGTTGGCTCTCATCAGCAATGGGATGGTTCAGACCAGTTCTCATGGCCTTGTGATGAAGACAGACAGATGCACCTAGAGAGAGGACTTGGACACTGACTGTGAACCACAACATAATATTTTCACTCTTTTTGTTGTTATTTACATGCATTTTGTTTCCTTTTTTCATTTTTTCCCTTTTTGATTTGATTTTTCTTGTGAAGATGATATTTGTGAAAATATTTATTGAAGAATTGCACTTGCCATCTAGTGGAGGGATTGGGAGAAGGAAGGGACAAAAATTAGAACATAAGGTTTTGTAAGGGTGAATGTTGAAAATTATCCAAGTATATATTTTGAAAATAAAAAGCTTTCATTTTAAAAAAGGAAGGAGGGGGGTGAGAGGGACGAAGAAATTTTGGAGGTCAAAATTTTGAAAATTAAATACTGTTTTTATATGTAATTGGTAAAATAATTTTAATTCCTCATTTTAAGAGGAAGAAAAAAGATATGTACAGTTCAGCCACCTTATTTGCATAATTCTAGATTCCAAATATTCCAAAAAAATTTGTGTCATTGCTTAGCTCCACCAGCAATATAGCATTCAACCATTTCTCCAGTGTTGAATAATATTACTTTTTATCATCTTTGGCAATTTTTATTCTATGAAATGAAAAGTTGAAGTTATTTTGATTTGCACATTTCTTATTAATGATTTGAAATATTCTTTCATGTGGTTGTGAATACTTTGCAAATCTTTTTAGAATTGTTCATGTTGAATGGCTATTGGTTAAATCTATATGTGCATATATATTTTAATTGTTCATATATCTTGAGGAGTAGCCCCTTATTAGAAAAATTTGGTAAAAAGATTATTTCCCATTTGACCATCTACCCTTTTATCCTAAGTGAATTAATTTTGTCGGTGTAAAAGCTTTTCAGATTCATAGATTAAGTTTTCTTCTTTATCTTTTATAATTTTCTCTATCTCTAATTTGATTGAGAATACATAAAATATGTTCTTTTAACCCATAGTCTAGATTTTCAGTTTAATTATCTTTGTCCATTCCCCTAGATCCTTTCCAAGTTCTCCAATCAGTTGGTCAACAAACAGTTATTAAACATTTGCTGTGTATTAGACATTGCTGAGTGCTGGGGATAACATTGAGAAAGATTGAAAATAGTTTTTAACATAAAAGTTCATATTTCAATGGAATTGATAAAAACAATTACATAACTAGAAGATGGACACAGTATAGATGGCAAGTAACTTAGTGGAAGGGCTTGTATTTGGAGGATTGGAAAGGCCTTTTGCAGAAAGTAGTATTTGAGCTCAGTCTCAGATAAAACAAGAAGGATTAAGAAGGTGAGAAGAGAGAAAATTATGAGTTTGAAGTCAAGCATAGTAAAGACAACCATGGAGACAGGGGGAAAGTGTCATATATTAGAAGAGCAAGTAAGTCAATCTAGCTAGATTGTAGGATTCTTGAAGAACAGTAGATTTATATAGACATGTATATAGACTCTAAATACACGCTTGTGAAGAGTATAGGTGGTGAAAAACAAAGTGTTTTATATTTAATCCTAGAGATTTATAAGATTCCCTGGAGATAATTGAGGAGGTGAATAGGAGGATCAGAATTTCATTTTAGGAAAAATCACTAGTAACTGAATGAAGGTGGCCATTTTGGGGGCAGCCATTTTTAGTAGGCCTGGAGGTAAACATTTAGCAAGGGAGACTGAAGGGTGATCAAACAGGCTAAAGGAGAACTAGGAGAAAAGAAAACTTTGCTCTAAAGAGCAAAGAATACCTGAGAATATTAGATAAAGGTGTCAAATGCTTCTAATATATTAAGAAGAATGAAAATTGAAAAAAAAAAGTCTGTTAAATTTATCAGTTAAGAGAGTAAGGAAATCAGAAGCCAGATTGCTAAGAGTTTAGAAAAAAAAATTTAGTTAAGAGGAAATGGATGATATGGATGGAAATGTGGATCACCTTCTAAATGAATTTAGCCAAAAAGGGACAGATGATAGCTAGGAAAAATGATCTGATAATGAGACAAAATGAATAATTTAAGATACAGTTTACCTCCAGAAATTGAACCAGTAAAACATGACAACAAATAAATAAATGCGTCTTTGATTTAACTGCTGAGTGCTTCCTATTGGAAATGATTTTTTTTTTTCTGGAGTCCAAAAAGTGGCATGATGTTTAAAACAGGGATATATCATAAGCCCATGGTCACAGGGAATAGAGTGAAATGGAAAGTTCTATAGGCTTAATTATTTTTCACTTACAAGTTCTCCAAGGGAGTCAAATTCTTCTGAGATTTAGTTTTCTTTGAAACTTGAAAAATTTGATTTGAAAATTTTTATCATTTCTTTTTCATTATATATCTCTTTTCAAGAACTTGAAAGAAACATTCCAAAGTCATCTATTAAAAGCTAGCATTTTACACAGATACATACACACATGTATATACATGGTGTTTTATTTATATATCAATATAATTTCTGACATATGTGTGTGCATAAATATGTATGTATATACACATATATGTTATATGTAGTTAGAGCTATAAGTATTATAATAACTCTATCCAAAAATTATCACTTCACTTTACATGTTAATTACCTGAAGTTCAGAAAAGCTAGACAAGTACTGATAAGTACTGGAAAGTTTCTATCATCCTCCATCCCTACATAAAACTTTTGCTAGTAATCATCTGCTTAAAATGATACTATCTCAGCATCCCACAGGGGTATTGTTGAAGACTGTTAATTTACCCATATTTCCTCATTTCCACCATTTTCCTTATAGTAAAATCCTGAATTTCCTTATGGAAAAATCCTTCACTTCTTTGTAGAACTAATCTTACCCCCGGATAGAACCAATGGCACCAGAGCTCTATATACAGTATCCCTAAATCAATTCACCCACAAACTCCTGGTTTTTTCCCCCCATGCATTATGTAACAGAAAGCCTTCCCCAAGTCCAGACATTAAAATGTTTCATAACTAGTCCTTTTATATATTGTGAGAGGCTTGAGTTTCTAATAAAGCACTCTTTGACTTCTATACCATAGAAAAGAAAGTTTGCTTTCCAGTTGTGCTTGGCAATCGAAGATTCCGGATTTGCCTTTTTTTTTTTTTTTCTTTACAATCAGTTTATGTCCCTTCAGTGACATTTTCATTGCCTTTGTGTGTGTGTGTATTTTTCTCACCCATGAACACGGCACATTCTTTGTTATGCACTCAATGTTTATATTAAGAAACTGGATCATTAAACCTCCATCCTATGTTTTTAATCGAATGACCTTCAGGTAGAAAATGAGGTGAATGCTGTTATTTTTTAGAAGAAAGGAGAGCTTTGTGAAGGGGCGTGCTATGGGACTCTGGCAGGAGATGTGGTGTCTGCTCCTGTTCTCCGTATTGTTCACTAGAAAGTCACTTGTCTGTTCTCAGAAGGATTAGCCATTTTATGCTCTATAGGAGCTCAAGTCCCCTATTAATAAACTTGATGTAACATCAGGCATAATCAAAAGGGGCTAAGTGCTTTATATTCAAGAACACAGGTAGTACTGTGTATCTTTTAAAAATTTAAATCTGCTGCGATCCTTGGAGCTATTTTCTTCCTTCCTGATGTTAGCAAAGCATTTAAGAGTATGTCTGTGGTACACCTAGAGTGATTAATAATTAGCCAGAAATGAAATTGGTAGCTCAGCAAATTTCTTTATTATATTAAGAGCCCCATGTAATTGCTTGGATTTGGTTCTGTTTTTTTGCTTGCTTAGGTATGATGTAAGTTTTCTCTGCCTGGAAAATCCCTTATTTACTGACTTATCTGGATTTTGTAACAGTGTCAGAGCTTTGGATTTATTCTCCTTGGGATTTGTGCCTGTGATGAATTCACTTTATAAATATAGTTCTCATCTTGTGACTGTAGGGGTGACACAGCACAGTCCCCTCCTTCACTCCCTCCATCACTTCTGCCCTGAGTTGCTGAGTCCATGAGGCAACCTACAGCATCCTGGGTTTGATACTGAGCAGAGCTCCCAGCTGACAGTCTTTCAAAAGAACAAAGAGAATTAGGCCTCTAATGATTATATTCTCTACTTCTTTCTCCAGAAACTGAAAAATGCTACACAATTGCCTATACTTGGTAGATAATGAAGAAGAACATGGACTCTTTGCCCATATACATCAAAGACTGGCACTGAAATGGCAGCTAGGACTTGTTGGATCAAGAAAAAAAGGATGATGGCTAGAGAAATGTTGCACTTCAAGGTTAGATGGCACTCTAGAGATTTCCTAGTGTACTACCTCCTCAATTTTATAGACATGGAAACTGAGGTTCAGAAAAGTCATCTGATTTGCTCCTGATTACAAAGGTAATAAATAGTATGGAAAAATTATGTTCTTAAAATTCAAAATAGAGTGCTATTTATGGTTTTGGGGAGAAGTTTTTTTCTCTCTTTTTAGAAATTCTTAAGTATACTGTAATTGCTAAAACATGAGGAGGGTAAGTAACATGTCCTCCCAGAGAGAACAATTTTATGACAACTTTCTTATACAACTTCTATGACAATTTTCTCATCTTTGCCCATCCTTTGAAGTCTACTATGCTAAAGATTTCATGCCCCAAAGAGACCAGAAAAGTCTTAAGTTTTTTTTTAAATCCTAAATTATTATTTTGCCACATATTCCTGAAGACATCATGAATATTTTCCACAAATTCAAGTTAGGGAAAAAGTCACTCAATTCAATTCAATCCAACAATTACTTATTAAGTTCCTACTATCGTATCAATAAATATATAAAATAATATATAATAAATATATATATATGTAAGCATATCATATCACCAAAATCAAATCAATAAAGGTTTATTAATCACCTACTATGTGCCAATTACTGGGGATGTGAAGAAAGGCAAAAAGATAGTCCCTAATCTCAAGTAAGTCTAATGAGGGAAGTGATATACAATGTACAAATAAACTGTATATGGGATATGTGAGAGATAATCAGTGGCAAGGAGGCATTTGATTGAAGGGTGATAAGAAAGGTTTCTGGTTGAAAGTAGGATTTAGTTGGAGCTGGAAGAAAGCTAGAGAAGTCAAGAGAAAGAGATGGCAAGGAACAAAATTATAATTATGGGGTGTACTATAGGCACAGAATTATAGATGTACATTGGAAACGGACAGAATCAGGAAATAGACTGCCAGGTGTGGAAGAATAGAAAAGAGAAAAAATGATTGGATCACAGACAATATTGGAGGGTTGAAATATAAAGACCTGTGTGTGTGTAGAAGATGGTGCTATGCATTAGGGAGAGATCATAAAATTATAACTAATTTATCTGTTATATTTATGAGTGTGTGCATGCATAAATGAATATGATAATTATAATGTTACAATAGGTATTTAAACAAATACAATAGTAAATATTTTAGAGACTTGATGAAGAAAAGTATTTGCTAACCATGAGACACATTTTAGTAATTTAAGGCTTATATCATTTTCTCTTCTACCTGTAGTTTCTTGTGATGTTTCTGAGTGACATAAACTCATCATACCTAAGTGACTCCTGACCCACTGGGCATCTTATTTTCCTACTAAAGCTCTGCCAGATGTCAGTTTCCATTACAAAAGCCAGGAGATGGGTCAGCCTCTTCTTTTTCATCCCTGAGTAGCAAAGCTACAGATGTTATTCATATTAATCACAGTGTCCAGCCCTTTGACAAATGTTACAGAGTCCTTTGGCTCAATAAAAAAAAATCATGTGTCATTGAGTTCCCTGGGTTAAGTGCATACTACTTACAAAACATTTCCTTTTGTCCATTTGTTTTCTTCTTGATGAGACATTTGGGGACCTTCAACATCTGCACAGAAGCCACAGTCTATCAAACGCCCTTTTGTTTTTATTTATTTTTTATTTTTTTGGTGATATTCACTCATTGGTCATCATTCCTCTCTTCTGATTTCTGGCAGCTGAGATTTACTTCCAGGGTCTGGTAGATCATGGATGCTCTCTGACACCAGGGTGTACAATGCTAGGAGGTAAAGGAGGAAGTTTCACAGAGCTTTAAGATTTCCTGCTCTGATCCCAACTCAAAGACTGAAGATTGTTTCCAAATGTTTTCCAAAGCCAATTTCATTATTACATGGGCATTAGGCATTACAGCTAAGGATTGTGGCTAAAAGATCTCCTCTCTTGAAATTGACTTTGGTTTAGGTTTTGACTTTGAGGAAGAAAAAGTGATAACTTTGTAGTTTTGATCAAAAACATTTATAGCATTACAAGACATGCAAGATGATCTTAGCTTATAGTTTCATCCATCTGAACAGAAAACAGCAACAATATTATGAGCTAAAGACATTTAGAATCATCAGAATAAGAGAAATGAAAGACGATGTTCATGATTTCTTAATTCTTCTGAGACATAAGATCATAGGTCAGATCATAGACTGAAGGGACTTAAGAAGTTAGTAACACCAGATACCTCATTTTATAGATGGAGAAACTAAGGCTGACACAGAGGCTAAAACCGGATTGGAGTAGAAAGAGACTTAAGACAAGGAGACCATTGCACTATTCTAGGAGAGATTTGAGGGGGGTTTTATAAGGGTATTAGCTATTTGAATAGAGAAGAAAATAGCATATAAAAGATGTGGGGATTTAAATAACAAGTTATGGCAACAGCATGTATGTGTGTGGGATACGTAAGAGAGGAAAATCAAGTTTGGAACTGAGGAGGGAGAAGGATGAACTAAGGGATGAAGAAGCTCTTAATAGCAATAGGTCTTATTATGAATAAACCGTATAATTTATATATATATATATATGCATATATATATAATTTATATACATATAATATAGAGTTGTTTTCAAAGGTGATGCTAGCAAAGTATGATAAATTTTCTTAGGTATTTTTAGTAGTAGTATTAATTTACCTATATGTACATTCTTGCATTTATAAAACAAGAAAAGATTCAGTTTATGAAAAGCTAACATGTGGATTCAAAGTTCATACTGTATAATTCTCCAAACAATCTAGTGAGTTGTTTGTGTATCTCTTTATCTAGGAAAAAACAAAGTAGATAATTTAATAGGCTATGGGGAAGGATATAAAGTGACCTCCCCTTGAAGTCTTTCAGAGCAAGATGTTTCTCTAGATGACACCTACCTAGAAATCAGGGAATGTCTTAGATAATATTTTGTAGTTCCTTCCATCTCTTATGGTCTGAGGAATAAACCCTATGATTCCATTAAAGTCTTATTCCTTTATTGTGGCATAGAGGTCACCTTGGGTTCTCACATGCTCTGTTAATGGAATACAAACTTGGGTAAATCCCACCATTGTGGGGGAAAAAAACTTCAACAATTTCAAAAACAGGCACAGGAATAGTCTGAGGTCTAAACTAGCTAAATTTGGAGAATTAGGTTGAAACAGAAATATGATAGACTTGATGATTGCAAAGAGATAAACAATTTTGGATTATGGTCAATGTGGGATTTTATTTTGCTTACTTATGCATATTTGTTACAAGGATTTTTTTTTCAGTAAACTGGGAAGTAGGAAGGAAAGAAAATATGCTTGTTATTAAAAATTCATTTAAAAAGATAAGATTGACCATAGGTTATAATTTTAAGGGAAAAGGGGAGGAAAATCCAGAAACTCATGAAGGCTTTGGAAGTTTGTTTTCTTGTACCATAAAAGAAAACATTCATATTATCAAAATCACAAATCTGCAATATTAAAAAATGTAGTCTATCTGTTCAGCACTAAATATCTTAATAATGATGTTTTTCCTCTGGTTAATATCTCCATCTTATATAGAGCTTGTTCATATGCAGTCATTTGTATATTGATTACCACATTAGATTGTATATAGGTTCCTACTCAGAATAGGGATTGTCTTTTGTCCTTTTTTGTATTCTCATCATTTATCTCAGTGCTTGCAATTTTTGTAAATAAATATATAGTAGATAAATGTTTTTGACTGATTAACTATTGTTGGTGTCAAATCCCAATTTTTAAGACTTCACCTAATTTTCTGCCTCCAATCAAATCTAATAGGCAGTTATTAAATACCTACAATACAAAAGGAACAGTTAGATGACTTAATAAATACTAGATCGGAAATCAGCAAGATATTTTCCTGAGTTCAAATCTGGCTCAGATCCTTATTAACTCTGTGATAATAAGCAAGTCATTTAGCTCTATTTGCCTCAGTTCCTCTTCTGTAAAATGAGCTGGAGGAAGACATTGGCAAACCACTCTAGTGTCTTTGCCAAGAAAACTTCTAATGGAATCAGGAAGGAGTGTCTGAAAAACAATTAAAGAACAGCGATATATACGACACCAGATACAAAGATATAATGAAAACTAGTAATAGAAAACTACTTTTGAGGAGTTTGTATTCTTTTTTAAAGTATTTTATTTTTTCCAAATACCTGCAAAAATAGTTTTCAACATTCACTTTTGCAAAATCTCATGTTCCAAATATTTCTCCTTCTTTTCCTCTCTTCCCCTTTCAAAGACAGAAAGCAATCTGATATACTAAACATGAAATTCTTCTAAACTTATTTCCACATTTGTCATTCTATTGAAGAAAAATCAGATAAAAAACATGAGAAAAAAACAAGCAAATAACAACAAAATAAAGATGAACATATTATGTTTTGATCCATATTCAGTTTCCATAGTTTTCTCTCTCTGGATGCAAATGGCACTTTCCATCACAAGTGGAACTCTCTTGAATCACCTTATTGTTGAAAAGAGCCAAGTCTATGATAATTGATCATCACATAATTTTGTAATTACTGTGTACAATGTTCTCTTAGTTCCGGCCACTTAATTCATGTAAATCCACTACTTTATTTCTTAGCCTGTACCAAATGGTTCTGATGACCACTACTTTATAATATAGTTTTAGGTCTGGTACAGTTAGGCTATCTTTCTTTGGATTTTTTCATTAATGAGGAGTTTATATTCTATTTAACATGTAAACAGATGTATATATACATGATTACCTGAGAAGGAAGAAAATTAATAACTGAAAGTAGCTGTACTTGAGCTGACGTGTTGAAAGGAATTAGAAATTCTAAGAAGCATAGGGAACAGCCTGGACTGTACAGAGATGAAAGATGATAATCACTGTTTTTGAGCAAATAGACCATTTTGACCAGAAAAGAGAATAGCATAAATAAGAAAAAATATATGATAGTCTTGGAATAGAGTGACTCAAGACACATTATTAAGGCCTTTCAATGACAAGCTGATGACTGCATGTTCTTTATTCTAATGTTTACTTAAGAAGAGTCATTCAGCAGTTCCATTCCAGACCATTTTCCCCATCTCTCTATGGTGATACGTAGAACCAGCAGTTAACTGAAACACATGAGTAGCTACCAACCAGCAGGTGCAACCTTCCTAGGTCATACAAAAAGGCAACAGTTAGAAGGAATGTTGCCAACCTTGCTTTATGGACTGGTCTCTAGTATGAAGTCTGACTTTCTCCTCTTTGCTGACACTGCTTGCTTAAAAGTGGCCATCACTGAATCATGAGAAGCACACATTTCTCCAAATGTCTCTCTAGAGACCCACATGGCCCTCCATTGAGCAAAAATCCAGAGATTTATTTTTCCCCCATGGGAAGAAGGACTTTGTCAAAAAGCATATTTTAGACTTTTCTTTCAGCTGTTCTCAGGGGAAATCTTACAGGCCTGGTGATATCTTATTAAACACCAGTAGTAAGCCTTAAGTCTTGTGCAAAAGAAGGAAAGGAAGGAAGGAAAGGAAGGAAGGAAGGAGAAAGAAAGAAATAGGAAAATAAAAAAGAGGGAGAACAAAAGAAAGAAAGATAGAAGAAATAAAGAAAAAGAAAAAAATGAAGGAAAATGTGTATTAATCACTCTTTTTTTTTTTTTTAAGTGAGCTAGACCTCAGGGATCCTATTGCCTCCATTAGCTGACTTCAGAGAAATCAGCAGGACATCTGAAAGGAGAGGATAATGGGCTCTTTGAATCATTTTAGCCACACCTCTGATTTAGAAAAAAAATAAATTTTGCTGTGCAAATACTTGGTGGATCATCACATCTACTGGCAGTCAGACTCTGTTATTCATTGTGTTTAAGAGTGAAAAATAAGATCTGGCAAGGCTTCTGGGGGTGGATATGTATGTCAGCTGTAATGAGGAGAAAAGCCTGAACATCAGTCAGTGTCTCTGAGATGTAACTGAAGTGATTTTGTAAGCAAAGAGCTGAAATCCATAATGTTTTCCCCATCTTTAAAGACATCAGTGGTGAAGCAAAGAGAGAAAGGGAACAGGAAACCTGGTTTATAGCATGTAGATTTGTGTAACATTTTTGTACAGGTAAGGAAAAATGTAAAAGTAAGATTAAAAAAAATATGATTCAAAATTAAGAGAATCTAAAAAGGAGAAAATGTTAGATGGTATGAAGTGAAGAATAAAAACTCAAAGACTCACAATGGAAAAAAAAACTTCATATCTAGAGAAAGAAATGATGGAGTGTGAATGCAGTTTGAAGTAGACTTTTCACTTTATTTTTTTTCAGGGTAATTTTCTTTTGGTCTATTTCTTATTTTACAAGATAGCTAATATGGAAATATGTTTTATGTGATTGTACTTATATAACCAATAGCAAATTACTTACAGTTTTAGGAAGGGAGAAGAGAAGAGAGGAAATTTAGAACTCGAAAAAAATTTTAAATGAAGGTTAAAAATTGTCTTTATATGCAATTGAAAAGAGTAAAATACTGTTCAAAAATAAAAATTTTGGAGGATTTTAGGAAGATGACAGAGTTAGGTTAATAAAATTTCTCTAGATTTCTTCTACAAATAGAACAAATTTGAGCCTCAGGGTGAACAAAAATTAGTGAAAAATCAAGATTTGGAGCAAAATTGGGGTCCTTCTGATACAAATCAAGATGATCGGAAGAAAGACCCCCGACTAGGGATTAATCTGTCTGAAGTTCAGACACCTCTGGGCTAGCCCCACAGAAACTTCAAGTGGGGAACCCTCAGACTAGCTAGGTGTGGCCAGAGCCTCAGCAGGAACCATAGAGACTTTCAACTCTGGGACTGTTTATTAACTAGGAGTTTGAGTCCAGGAAGCCTGAGGGAATCTTTGCTGATTGGGAATGCCAGGCCCAGCTGTGCTGCAAGAGACAAAGCCCTGAATTAAGAAGGAACCAGCACCCAGTGAGTGCAAATAAAATGGGGCAGGGACACTTCTGGCTGTGAGCACGAGGGTGATTTGGGGTTCCTGGTCAAAGTGGAAAACTGAAGGGAAGCTTGAGGCACCATCTTCTCACCTCACAATTAGAGGTGCTAATACTTCTTATAAAAAAAAAATGAATCCACAAAGAAGAAAGAATCTCATCATTGAAACTTATGGGAACTGGGAAGACCAGGGTTCATCTTCAGAGGAGGACACTAGTTAAAAAAGCTTCTATCATAGAGAATAATGTGAAATGGCTCCCTGCTCAGGAAGAATACAAAGAAGAACTGAAAAAAGAATTCAAAAATTGAATGAGACATTGAGGGAAAACTAAAGAATAAGAAATAAAAACCATCCAAGAAAAACAAGAAGCTTATAGGAAAAAAAATCTTTAACTAGAAGAAGGAGGTACAGAGTCTCAAAGATGAAAATAATTCTTCAAAAATTAGAATTGGGCAAGGGGAAGCCAGTGAAGTTATGAGAGACCAAGAAATAACAAAACATATTATAAAGAATAAAAAAATAGAACAGAATGTGAAATGTCTTACAAGAAAAACAACAGATCTGGATAACAGATCAAGAAAACATAAGAATAATTGGACTGCCAGAAAGTTGTGATGGAAAAGGGAACTTTGACACAAAGATGCAGGAAATAATCCAAGAAAATCATCCTAGAGTGATAGAACATGAGGGGAAAGTAAAATAGAAAACAAATCTACTAATCTCCACCTTAAAGAGATCCTTTGTGGAAAGCACACAGGAATATTATTGCCAAATTTTGAAACCCAAAGATCAAAGAGAAAATTTTGCAAGAAACAAGAAAAAAAATTAAAATACGCTAGAACTACAATTAGAATTGTACAAGATTTATCAACAGCTATAATAAAAGACTGCAGGTCTTGGAATCATATCTATTGACAATCAAAAGAACTAGGCTTGTGGCCAAAAGTATCATATCCAGCAAAATTATCTATAACTTTGAATGAGGAAAAAATGCACAATCCATGAACTTGCAGATTTTCAGAACTTTCTAGCAACCAAACTCGAAGTTAATAGAAAATTTAACATACAAAAGTCAATATGAAAGTTCAATTTTAAAGAACTTAACATGGACAAACTTCTGAAACTTGAATAAATTCTTTATTTTTTTAATGGGAAATGTATATTATGTTTAAGATTGACATCAACAATAGTGTAGCTCAAAGGAAAGATTGACAGAGTGAAAGTAAAAATAGTAATCAAGATATACAAATGAGGTACAGAGGAAGAATAGACACAGAGGCATTAAAGAGGGGAGGAAGGATTATAGTTCTGAAAACCTAGTCAAAAGGAATAGGTTCAATAGGCAACACTATATACACATATATATATATGTGTATATATATACATATATATATATATATATATATATATATATATATATATATATATATATATATATATATGCATGTATATCATGAAGGATATAGCACCCTCTAAAATCTATAAAGGGCAAGAAGATGAGGAAAGAAGACAAAGAAAGGATTCTTGGAGGGCAATTAAGTAATAGCTAAGCAAGTTATGGAGCAGAATTTAATTAAAGAGACATTAGAGATAGGAAAGATGTTTATGTATGTGAGGTGTGTGTGTATAAATATATCTACATATGTATACATAAATATATCTTTTCTTAATTGCAGCTTGTTTGGGGGTAGGAAGGAGATGAAAGGGGAAAAAAGAACAAAGTATATAAGGTGTATAGCAGAGAACAAAAGAAAAATTTATAAGGAAGTAAAGAAAAAATAGACATTATACACACACACATACACACACATACACACACACACACACACATATATATGCATATATATATTTTTTTCTTGATCTGATAATTTGTTGTATATATTTTAATCCTCCATGATGGTCTGCTGAATACATAACAATGTTCTCTTTTGTTTTGTATTTTTTGTGTGTGTTTTCTTACTCTTTTTAAAATAAAATAAATTAAAAAATAAAAATTTTTAAAAAATTAAAAAATTAAATTTAAATTTTAAAAGAATAAAAACAATGACAATAGACAGGAACAAAAGCAAGAAAGTAAAATCATTTATAAAAGACAAGGAAATAGAAATATAGGAGAATTTAGCACTGGGAAGAGGAGAAGGATCATAGGTAGTGGGGAAAAGGGACCAGAAAATCAACAGAAATGACAATTGATTGAAAAAAAGAGAGGATAAAGGAGAACACTGTATAGTTAGGAGAGTAGAGTAGCTGAATCTGAAAGAGAAGGATGGGAAGAAGAACTCTAAGGAAGATGTGAAAGGTGGAGAACAAATCTGAGAAGACTAGGGACATATTAAATGACATCAATGCAGAAGCACTTATTAAGTGCTGACCAAGTGCCAAGTACTTTTAGAAGCTGGGGATGCAAAACCAAAAACTAAAACAGACCTTGTTTAAAGAGTATACATTTTATCAGAAAAGACAACATCGTATACATTCATTGATATAAAAGAGATGCAAAATAGGCAATGGGACTTTGATGGGAAAAACATTAGCTCTTTTTGGAAAGAATCAATTCCCTAGATAGTTGTCTCAATACTGACTTCAGTTAATTACTGTTGACCAGACCTATCAATCAATATACACAGGGTTTTTTTTGCTGTTCAGTCATGTCTAACTATCTGTGATCCTATTTTGGGTTTTTAGCTGATTTCTTCTCTTCATTTTATGAAAATCTGAGGCAAATGGGTTAAGTGACTTGCCCAGGGTCATGCAGCTAGTAAGCATCAGAAACTGGATTTGAATTTACAAAGATGAATATTCCTGACTCCCAGCCCAGTGCTCTATTCACTGTGCTAGTAGTTGCCTGTTAACAGATACATGCCCTCCAAAAAGCTCACATGTAAGATCTGTCTGTTGATTAAGGAAAAGAAAACATAGCATAAATGTTTAAGGAATAAACTATTGTTTGGAATTCCATATAAACCTGGTACCTAGCTGCTGAGAAGATATCAAGATTTCATCAGGAACCTTTCAGCATTTTCTCTATTTTCTCAATGTGTGTTGATAGGTGTGTAATACTGAGTATACTGAGTAGATTCCTTCCTTTCATCTCCCCGCCCCCCACCCCCTTTAATTTCCTGTAATTTGACTTCCTTCTCAGGATTATCTGGCTTTGGTGAGCACTGAAATGTTTGTTCTGCCTATGGAGGGGAAAAGAAAGTTTTATCAGAAGCAGTCAAGTGGATAATTTGTTCATGTGGGGTTAATTGATCTATACCTTTTCCCTAGGTTTAAATAACTAGAGTTTGCAGAATTCATCTTTGTTTCTAGTTTTCATTTTACACTGTATCCAAATAATTATTATAGGATGGAATTTGATCTAGATCTTTCCCATTTCTGTTGGGGGCATTATTATCCTTCAGATCACCCAGATTCCCAACTTTGGAATCATCACTTGACTTCCTTTTTTCTTATTTCCCATAACCAATCAGTTAATTGGTTATCTCCACCATACATGTCCTATTCATCCCCTTTTTATTCTCTCATATGGCTACAATTCTAGTTCAGGACTTTTTGCCTTGACTTCTGCAATAGTCTATCTACTAATTAATTTTCCTGTCTTTAGCCTCTCTTTCCCTTTCCCCTCCGAGTAAACTTCCGATAGCTGTCAAAGTGATATTGCTAACCACAGGTCTGACCATGACATTCCCCTCCTGAAGCCTCCAATATCTTCTGCTTGCTTATAAGATTCAATATAGAATCTTTTGTTAGGCATTTAAAGGTCTTCACATTCTGACTTGAATATCTACGTAATTGCATAATTCTCTTTCACACATTTCCAGGAAAATTTCTTTACTTGCCCCTCTTCGTGCATAAAAATTTCATTTCTCACATCTGCCTTTGCACAGGCAACAAATAGTTTTCACATTTTTATCATGTCTTTCCACTTCCCCTCTGCATCATAGAGATCTGAGCTTTCTTCAATGCTCAGGTTATGTTCTGCCTTTCATAAAAAAAAAAAAAAAAAAAAAAAAAAAAGTCTTGTAGGAAATAGCATTTGCAGTCTCTTTATTTCACCTTTCATCAGATACTTACTAGCTGTGTAACTTTGAGCAAATCACCTTGATAACTACTTTGTTTTTATTTTGTATAAATTTCATACATATTTTTCTTTGCACATGTTTCCATTCTCAATCTTCTTGACATCAGGGATTGTTTTTGTCTTTGTATTCCAGCACCTAGCAAAAAGTCTGCCACATGCTAGATACATAACAAATGTTCATGAAGAATAAAAAGACATATAGGAAAACATATGAAGTTATGAAAGATGAGATAAGCAGTACCAGGAAAAGAAAAGTAGAAAAATGGTGACAATAGTAATGAAAAAAAATGAAATAATGCAATGTATTTATATTGACCAAATTGACCCCAAAGTAAATTTATAAAAGTGCAATTCCCTACTTTCTTTGTGGAAGGAAAAGGCACAATTAATGTGGAACACTGTAGAAAATAGTGGTTGCTAGATTGGTTGGTTAGAATGAATGTTGCTGCTTTCTTTTTCTTTTTTTTTATTTCTTGTTAATGGAGAGTGATTTAAGATAGGAAGGTAGCACTGCAGTAGTTAGATGGTACCATTTCTAGAACTGGGAAAAATTTGAGTTCAAATCTAGATTAGATTCTTACTTGCTGTGCAATTTTGAGCAGGTCACTTAACTTCAGTTTCCTCTTCTATAAAATAAAGATAACAGCAACTACCTTTCAGAATTGTTTTGAGGAACAAAATGGGATATGAATAAAATAAAGAATGTGAATAGAAATTTTGAGGAATGTTTGTTGAATTAAATTGAATAAATAAAAATCAGACAGATGAAGATATAAGCAAAATCAGAAAATATAATACATCCTCAAGGATTAGAAGCAGAACCCTATTCAGCATGATTTTTGGATGTCTGAAGTAGAATAATAGAATATAATGGTTTAAAAATATGTCAAGAAAATATTATGGTAGGCCTTGATTTTTACGATAATGAATTCAGACAATTCAGTGGGTGAAGAGAAGACTTTAAAGATAGTCAAAAAGAATAATGACACAATCACGCTTACTTGTCTGGTTTTAAATATTCATAGACTTCTTCCCTTAATAAGACATTTTAGACCTTTTTTTCTAGAAATAGACATTGTATACTTTGTCCCATAATTTACAGATTCAACTCTCTTCACTTAAAAAAAAGGAAAAATTGTCCTTATTCAGCCCTGAGTTATCTTTTACTTCTTCCACTATCTTTCAGAGATGATTGAGACTCAGTAATCAGTCCATGAAATCTTGCAGACTTCACATAGATCACAGATTTTGAACTTGAAGGGACCTTAGAGTTCACCTAATTCAACTCACTCATTTAATTTGTGTTGAAACTAAGGATCATGGTGGTGAAATGATTTGTCCATGTTCACATAGATACCTATGTGATACCTAGGTTACCTATATGATACCCAAAATTTGAATGCTTATCTTCTTGCTTCCAAAGCTACATACACAAAACTAGTCCTCTGAACATATTTTCGTCATCCCATTTATCATAAATTTCATTTTATCTATCTGACCAAAGGAGTTAAAAGAAACCCAATTCTTCGTGCATCAGATTTTTATCTGAAACATAGGCTTGGTGCAGCAATGCTATACCAAAAACATCCAGCTTCAGAATCTAATCAACGTTTTATTGCCTCAGCTTATGAACTCATTTAAGTTGGATTTGGATTCTGAGATAAATGCTCAGATTCTTTTTTATTATAAATTTTACATAAGACTAAAACAAGCAGATCATCATTCATACACAGTCCTAAAATAACAAGCTCTTATGAATTCACCCAATAGGACAAAAAAAAATATGATAAGTACATTCTCAAACAATGGCTTTTTGTGAGCTTTGTTTCCATTAGATTTTTAATAATAAAGAGGTCATTTGGTTCAGGACAGAGGAGTATAATAAATGTAGTACATTAAAACAAAACAAAACATTCATTATCTAACTGTCTCGTATTGAATCTCACCATTTATCAAGATGACCTATAGTAACAAAGTTTGAGAAGCAAGGTAGTACAGTGGATAAGATGCTGGACTGGGAGCCAGGAAGCCCTGGGCTCACATTATGCCTTAGAGAGTTTAGCTAGATAATTCTAGGCAAGTCATTTAACCTCCTTAATCCTCATTTTTCTCATCTATAAAATGGAAAAAAATGTTATCTTCCCCTCTGGATTGTTGTAAGGTTCAAATACATGAAGCATTTTGCCAACCTTATCCTTTGTAATTACATATGAATGCTAGCTTTTATTATTATTAGAATAGCTGTTCATTCATTTCAGTTTTGTTTGATTTTTTGCAACTCATTTGGGGTTTTCTTGGTAAATATACTGGAATAGTTTGCCATTTCCTTTTCCAGCTCATTTTCCAGATGAGGAGCTGAAGTAAACAGGGTTAAATGATACTGCTAGTAAGAGTGATAGCAAGGATAATAAGGATGATACTGACAATAAGTTTCTGAGATCTGATTTGAACTCATTAAGGTAAGTATTCCTCACTCCCAGACCTACTGTGTTACCTAACTGTTTATTATTAGGATACAGCAGGCATCAAATCAGACTAGCTCTGAAAGAATAGAAGTGTTCTTTTGCAGGACTACATATTTATTCAACTTTTAAAATTTTACAATATTTATTATTTTTATATTTTATTGGAATATACATGCATATATATATATAATAAAATTGAATAGAAAATCAGAAAAAAGAAAAGAAATGTTTATAGCCAGTATTGCCAGCATCTCAAAGGCTTACTTTAATAGTAGTTGACATTTATATAATATTTTAAGAGTTTGCAAAGTACTTTTAAAATATTATCTCATTTGACCCCCTCAACAGCCTTCTAAAGGAGGCAAATAATAAATTTATTATCCTCATTTTATACATGACAAAACTAAGCTCAGAGAGGATTGAATGACTTAGATATGATCACACAGCTAGAAATTATGAAGATGGGATATAAACTCATATCTTCCCTAACCCCAAATTTAGAAGTTTTTTGTTATTATCATACTTTTATGTTGGGAAAATGATATAATTAACTTAGAAGGTTAGAAGGCCTTTAAAGTACCAAAAGCTAAAACTATTCTTTAATTGATTTAATTTAATTAAATGGAAGATGGCTAAGCAAGCAATGCATCAAACTGATTATGATTGTGTAGCCAACTTAGATCAACCAAATATTCAGTGCTTATTAAGCATCTACTGTGTACAAGACATTAACTAATCACTAAGAATATTAAGATAGATATAATACAAGTGCTGGTTTTAAGTTCATAGATGAAAGAGTAAAGAGGCAAATATGTGCATAAATAATTATGATTTGAGGGAAAATGGAGAAAGTGTGATGAGGGGATGAAGTGGACCTGACAAAACCTCTGCAAAAATCTGAACAAGGGAGAGACTTTCAGCTGGCTGTAGAGTGGATTAGGGAGAAGAGTGGGCTACATAATGGTAATACACAAGTTAGCCTTAAAGAAAGGGAAGAACTATAACAAACAAAGGCAGGGGTATTGGGGGAATATTATATTCCCATCACCTAGCATATAGCATATATTTTATTTGTGAAATATTAGGATGAATAGCTGAACTGAATATAAAGGAGAAGTGATGTACAAAAGGCTGGAAAAGTAAGCTGAAACCATATTATGAGGAGCTTTGAATACCATGTTCAAGAGTTTATATTTTATTAGATATCATATTAATCCAAACAAATTATAAGCTTTTATTAAGAAACCCTATATGCATGGCACTATGCTAGGTGCAGGTCACACAAACTCAAAAAACAGAAACAATTGCTGCCCTCAAGGAGGCTGCATTTTATTGTAATAGGAAACATATCTAAGTACTGACAGAATACGTTTGCTCACACTTAATACAGGGCAAAAATACACATATGATGGCCCGGGAGTTATTTGAACAAATATTTAAGGACTACTATATACTAGTTGCTGTTGTTGTTAAGTCATTTTTCATCATGTGTGACTCTGTCAAACCATCTGGGGTTTTCTTGGCAGAAATGTTGGAGTGATTTGCCATTTCCTTGTCCAGCTTCTTTTACAAATGAGGAAACTGAGGCAAACAGGATTAAGTGGCTTGCCCATTGACACACAAGTAATAAGTATCTGAGGCCAGAATTGAAATCAGACCTTCCTAACTCTAGGTGCTCTATTTACTGTACAGCCTATTTGCCTGTACAATAATCATTTTAGCCAATCTCTGCTCTTGATTTGACCTTACAAAGATAATATTCCTGAGTCCTGCTCTTGTTTGTTTTTTGTTGTTGTTGTTGTTGTTGTTTGGTTGGTTTTTTTTTTTTGTTTGTTTTTTGTCTCGTTTGGAAAGATGTTCAATAATATCATAAGGATGTCTTGACTCACATATAACTATATGTTAGACATAGTACTAAATATAGAAGGCAATAGTAGTGGGGTGAGTGAGAAAGGGAGTTAAGAAAGATTTCACAGAGATGGTCATATTTAATTGAAGGAAATAGGGCTTTTAGGTATTAGGGACAGATGGAGTAGATGTGTGAGGAACAGTGAGAAAGCCAGTTTGGCTGAATTATAGAATTCTGGAAACAAAGTTAATGTATAATGAATATGGAAAGTTGTTCTTGAGCCAGGCTGAATAGAATTTAAAAAGACAAATGGAGAAATTTATACTTGATCCTAGAGACAGAGTTTATTGAGTGGGGGACTGAAATGGCTATATTAAGAAAAATTATTTTGACAGAAGTTTGTCAGATGAATTGGAGAGATTTAAGAGAGAAACTAAAAAGTAGATTACTGACATAATTGAAGTGAGAAATTATGACAGCCAGAACGAAGGCTATGATTGTATATATAGAGATGAGGGATTAGATAGCAGAAATATAGTTAAGATAGTGAAATTTGGCAGCTGATTATAGAATGTGTCCCAAAAGTCTTAAGGAAATTGTAAGTTTATAATTGCATTAAGGTTTTTGGATTGTCTTATATATATGGGGTGTAGGAGAGTGAAGAGTTCAGCATAATAATGAAGATATAGATTTAATCTAGAAAACTGGAAGAATGATGGTGTCCTTAATATAGAAATGGGGAAATTTGGTAGAAGGATAGGATGGATAAAGTTGTTTTTAACACAAGCAGCATGATTTCTCTGTTTCTAGAAATATTTCAATATTAGTGAGAAGGAAAGACTTTTTAGTAGGAAGGGTGGCTATTACCATGGGTAAGTATTTGTTGTTGTTGTCCAGTAATTTTAGTCATGTCCAACTTTTTGTGACCCCATTTGGAGTTTTCTTAGCAAAGATACTGGAGTAGTTTTCCATTTCCTTCTTCAGCTCAGTTTACAGATGAGCAAATTAAGATAAAAAGAACTAGGTACATGCCCAGGGTCACACAGCTAGTATTTGAAGCTAGATTTAATCTCAGGAAGATTATTCATCCTGATTCCAAAACCAGTACTCTATCTAGTGGATTATAGCAGGGCAGGATTGAGGGAAAGTCAAGTAGCAAAGAAATCAATAGTTGAAGAAAGTGCATATAAAAATGGCTAACTATAGACTGGATAAGGTAAGGAATCAGACAGATGATGGTCACTACACTAGGAGAAGAAAAAAGAATCAAGAAGTTAAGTCACAATGAAATAAACAAGTACAGGAAGAGGAAAGGTTTGGGAAAGGTGGAAGACAGCATTGAGCCTGCAGTCAAATATCTAAACTCAAATTTCATCTCTAATGCTTACTCCCTATCAAGTCACTTAAACTCCCTAAAATTCAGTTTCCTAATCTATAAAATGAGAGGGTTGAATTACATGACCTCTGAAATCTCACCATCACTTCTTCAGCTTTAGATTTCTGCTGCTATAACAGAAGATTGTGGCACATGAGTGAGTACTATATAAATGTTGGCCATTATTACTATTATTCTGGGTCATATGAGATGGGAAGAATGGAAAATTGGAGTAATTTTATTAAAGACATCTGTTAAAGATGAAGACTTCTCAGGGAAAAGCCAGGTTTTTGTTTATTCCATTTTGTTAGAAGGAGTATAAGAGGATGAAATCAAGGATTAAGAGGAAGTTTTAACAAGTAAATAAGAATTCCTAAGACATAGTATCTTTCCAAAAATAGAGTTGTATTGTTTGTCTACTATGCACCAGACATTATGGTGAATAAAACAATGAAAAAAGAAAAAAAATCTTTGTTATCAAAAAGCTTAAAATATAATTGAAGGGATTTTTGGTTAGCATGAAATTAATGATAAAGGAATGGAGAGATATACATTATATTAGTTCTAGGCCAAGTAGAATCACTGCAGATTTTAATAATTGGGAAGACTTCATGAAAGTGATATCAGGTAAATAAATGATTTTAAAAATTTTATTCAGCTGGCTATTTCTAGGTTTTTAGTATTCAGTCAATAATAATTTATTAAACACCAACTATGTGTCAGTATTGAAGTTACAAACAAAAACAGAAGACAGAACTTATTCTCAAGGAATGAAGACAACAAATTATGTACAAATAATCAATATAGAGAAAACATGATAACTAAGGTAATTAATTTTATTTATTGGCATGTTTAATTAAGGGCTATATTCAATTTAATATTTTATTAATTAAATAATTATAGCGAAAAGTTCACTTGGAAAGATATGAATTTTGGTACTGGTCCCATCATTGCTTAGCCAGCTCATGATGATCCTCTCTATCCATGATTTTTAAAGTAAAATATAGTTCATCAAATCTGTAGAAATAAATTTGTCAGGTTGAATGAAAGAGAAGTTGAAAAAGCAAGAGAAGCTATTGTATTATTATACTATCTAAACTGATCATTGCTTTAATCTCTAGAAAAAAACAACTTAGACACAAGGAAGATGCTTTTAATAGTAATCATAATTTGTTACAGATTGTGGATTCTTCCCTGCTCCCTGGAGAGTCAGTTAGTTGTTCTCTCATTTGGGGGTATTCTCTTAGTCAATACATTTTCTCTACCAGTAGGCTGTTATCTTGCTCAGTTCTTCATCTCTTATTCCTCCTTGATCTCCTATCTTCCCTAATTCTATTCTATTCTAGCCCCTACTCTAGCCTCAAAGAATAAAATAGAGTTATTTTATTAGTTGGGAAGGAGTAGCTTGAGGCTAAATGGCCTTGAGTGTATTTTGTTACACTTTATGTATGTAGTTCAGTCTTTATTCTAGAAATAAAGTAATCAAAATTTCTGATAGTGAAAATTATTTCACATTAACTTTTTTTTTTTTTAATTTTTTTTATTATATATATATATATATTTTATAATATTATCCCTTGTATTCATTTTTCCAAATTACCCCCCCTCCCTTATTCCCTCCCCCCGACGACAGGCAATACCATACATTTTACATGTGTTACAATATAGTCTAAGTACAATACATGTGTGTGAATATCATTTTCTTGTTGCACAATAAACATTAGAATCCGAAGGTACATGCAACCTGGGCAGACAGATATTAGTGCTAACAATTTACATTCCCCTCCCTGTGTTTCTTCTCTGGGTGTAGCTACCTCTGTCCATCATTGATCAACTGGAAGTGAGTTGGATCTTCTTTATGTTGAAGATTTCCACTTCCATCAGAATACATCCTCATACAGTATCGTTGTTGAAGTATACAGTGATCTTCTGGTTCTGCTCATTTCACTCAGCATCAGTTGATTTAAGTCTCTCCAGGCCTCTCTATATTCCTCCTGCTGGTCATTTCTTACCGAGGAATAATATTCCATAACCTTCATATACCACAATTTACCCAACCATTCTCCAACTGATGGACATCCATTCATCTTCCAGTTTCTAGCTACAACAAAAAGAGCTGCCACAAACATTTTGGCACATATATGTCTCTTTCCGCTCTTTAGTATTTCTTTGGGATATAATCCCAGTAGTAGCGCTGCTGGGTCAAAGGGTATGCACAGTTTGATAACTTTTTGGGCATAATTCCAGATTGCTCTCCAGAATGGCTGTATTCTTTCACAACTCCGCCAGCAATGTATTAGTGTCCCAATTTCCCCACATCCCCTCCAACATTTGTCATTATTTGTTCCTGTCATCTTAGCCAATCTGACAGGTGTGTAGTGGTATCTCAGAGTGGTCTTAATTTGCATTTCTCTGATCAATAGTGATTTGGAACACTCTTTCATGTGAGTGGATATAGTTTCAATTTCTTCCTCTGAGAATTGTCTGTTCATATCCTTTGACCATTTATCAATTGGAGAATGGTTTGGTTTCTTATAAATTATGGTCAGTTCTCTATATATTTTGGAAATGAGACCTTTGTCAGAACCTTTGTTTTTAAAAATATTTTCCCAATTTGTTACTTCCCTTCTAATCTTGTTTGCATTAGTATTATTTGTACAGAAACTTTTAGTTTGGTGTAATCAAAATCTTCTATTTTGTGATCAATAATGATCTCTAGTTCTCCTCTGGTCATAAATTCCTTCCTCCTCCACAAGTCTGAGAGGTAGATTATCCTCTGTTCCTCTAATCTATTTATTATCTCCCTCTTTATGCCTAAATCATGGACCCATTTTGATCTTATCTTGGTATATGGTGTTAAGTGTGGATCCATATCTAATTTCTGCCATACTAATTTCCAGTTTTCCCAACAGTTTTTTCCGAATAATGAATTTTTATCCCTAATGTTGGAATCTTTGGGTTTGTCAAAGATTAGATTGCTATAGATGTACCCTTTTTTGTCCTTTGTATCTAATCTGTTCCACTGATCTACCGGTCTATTTCTTAGCCAATACCAAATGGTTTTGGTGACTGCTGCTATATAATATAGCTTTAGATCAGGTACACTTAGACCACCTTCCTCTGAGTTTTTTTTCATTAGTTCCCTTGCAATTCTTGACCTTTTATTCTTCCATATGAATTTTGTTGTTATTTTTTCTAGGTCATTAAAATAGTTTCTTGGGAGTCTGATTGGTATAGCACTAAATAAATAGATTAGTTTGGGGAGTATTGTCATCTTTATTATATTCGCTCGGCCTATCCAAGAGCACTGAATGTCTTTCCAATTATTTAAATCTGATTTTATTTTTGTGGCAAGTGTTTTGTAATTTTTCTCATATAATTCCTGACTTTTCTTTGGTAGATGGATTCCCAAATATTTTATACTATCAACATTTGTTTGGAATGGAATTTCTCTTTGTATCTCTTGCTGTTGCATTTTGTTAGTGATATATAAAAATGCCGAGGATTTATGTGGATTTATTTTGTATCCTGCCACTTTGCTGAAATTTTGAATTATTTCTAGTAGCTTTTTAGCAGAGTCTTTGGGGTTCTCTAAGTATACCATCATGTCATCTGCAAAAAGTGATAGTTTAATTTCCTCATTTCCTACTCTAATTCCTTGAATCTCTTTCTCGGCTCTTATTGCCGAGGCTAGCGTTTCTAGTACTATATTGAATAGTAATGGTGATAGTGGGCAACCTTGTTTCACTCCTGATCTTACTGGGAAAGGTTGCAGTTTATTTCTATTGCATATTATGCTTACTGACGGTCTTAAATATATACTCCTGATTATTCTAAGGAATAATCCATTTATTCCTATACTCTCAAGAGTTTTTAGTAGGAATGGATGTTGGATTTTGTCAAATGCTTTTTCTGCATCTATTGAGATGATCATATGGTTCTTATTAATTTGATTATTAATATGGTCAATTATATTAATAGTTTTCCTAATATTAAACCAGCCCTGCATTCCTGGAATAAATCCTACTTGATCATAGTGTATTATCTTGGAGATGATTTTCTGAAGTCTTTTTGCTAATATCTTATTTAAGATTTTAGCATCAATATTCATTAAGGAGATTGGTCTATAATTTTCTTTCTCAGTTTTCGATCTACCAGGTTTAGGTATCAGTACCATGTCTGTGTCATAAAAGGAATTTGGTAGGACTCCTTCATCCCCTATTTTTTCAAATAATTTATATAACATTGGGGCTAATTGTTCTTTAAATGTTTGGTAGAATTCACATGTGAATCCATCTGGCCCTGGGGATTTTTTCCTGGGGAGTTGATTAATAGCTTGTTCTATTTCTTTTTCTGAAATGGGACTATTTAAGCAATTTATCTCCTCCTCTGTTAATCTAGGGAGCCTATATTTTTGGAGGAAGTCATCCATTTCACTTAAGTTATCAAATTTATTGGCATAAAGTTGGTCAAAGTAACTCCTTATTATTTCTCTAATTTCCTCTTCATTGGTGGAAAGATCCCCCTTTTCATTTGTAAGACTATCAATTTGATTTTCCTCTTTCTTTTTTTTGATCAAATTTACCAAAGGTTTATCTATTTTATTGGCTTTTTCATAAAACCAACTCTTGGTTTTATTTATCAATTCAATAGTTTTTTTTACTTTCAATTTTAGTGATTTCTCCTTTTAATTTTTGTATTTCGAGTTTAATTTTTGGTTGGGGGTTTATAATTTGGTCTTTTTCTAGCCTTTTAAGTTGTAAGCCCAATTCGTTAATCTTCTCTTTCTCAATTTTCTTCAAATAAGCCTCTAAAGATATAAAATTTCCCCTTATTACCGCTTTAGCTGCATCCCAAAGATTTTGATATGATGTCTCATCATTATCATTATCTTGGGTGAAATTGTTAATTGTTTCTATAATTTGCTCTTTCACCCAGTCATTCTTTAAGATGAGATTATTCAGTTTCCAATTACTTTTTGGTCTATTTACCCCTAACTTTTTACTGAATGTAGCTTTTATTGCATTGTGATCTGAGAAGAAGGCATTTATTATTTCTGCCTTCCTACATTTAATTTTGAGATCTTTATGTCCTAGTATATGGTCAATTTTTGTATAGGATCCATGAACTGCTGAGAAGAAAGTATATTCCTTCCTATTGCCATTCAGTTTTCTCCAAAGGTCTATCATACCTAGTTTTTCTAATGTTCTATTTACTTTTTTAATTTCTTTCTTGTTTGTTTTGTGGTTTGATTTGTCTAAATCTGAGAGTGCAAGGTTGAGATCTCCCACTATTATAGTTTTACTGTCTATTTCTTCTTGCAGTTCTCTTGACTTTTCCTTTAGAAAGTTAGATGCTATACCACTTGGTGCATATATGTTTAGTATTGATATGGCTTCATTATTTATGCTACCTTTCAGCAGGATATAGTTTCCTTCCTTATCTTTTTTAACGAGATCTACTTCTGCTTTTGCTTGATCTGAGATAAGGATAGCTACCCCTGCTTTTTTTGGCTTTACCTGAAGCATAATAGGCTCTGTTCCAACCTTTTACCTTTACTCTGTATGTATCTCCCTGCTTTAAGTGTGTTTCCTGTAGGCAACATATTGTAGGGTTCTGCTTTTTGATCCAATCTACTATCCGTCTCCGTTTGATGGGATCGTTCATCCCATTTACATTTACAGTTAAAATTACTAATTCTGTATTTCCTGCCATCGTATTATCCCCAGATTATGCTTTTTTCCCTTGACCCCCCTGATCCCCCTCCCCGATATTTAATTTACAGACCCCCCTTGTGACGCGCAACCCTCCCTCTTTTTTTTTTTTTTTTTTTTAGGATCCCTCCCCCCTCCCTCCAAGTCCCTTCACTTATTCCCCTTTTCCTTTTCCCTTTTCCTCTTCCCCCTTTTAATGAGGTGAGAGAAAATTCTCTGAAAAACAAATATGTTAATTATTTACTCTTTGAGCCTCTTCTGATGAGAGTAAGATTCACACAATGATTCTCCCCCCTCACTAAGTTCCCTCAGATATGGTGTATTTTCTATGTCTCTTCCTGGGATGTAGTTTCCCTCTTTTTATCACTCCTTCCCCTTTTTCTGAACCGACCTCCTTCCCTTTACTACACCCCCCTTTTTTTCTTTTATATCAGTAAAATCAAATTATCCTTGAGTATTTTTTATATACCCACAACAGAGTTACAGTTCTCAAGGGTTCTGTGTACCTTTTTCTGTTTCTCTTCAGTCTTGTGGATGTAGATCAAATTTTTTGTTTAAGTCTGGTTTTTTTCTTAGAAACATATAGAATTCCTCTGTTTCATTGAATGACCATCTTCTTCCGTGGAAAAAGATGCTAAACTTAGCTGGGTAGTTCATTCTTGGTTGCAGTCCTTGATCTTTTGCCTTACGGAATATCAGGTTCCAGGCCCTTCTATCTTTTAATGTGGAGGCAGCCAGATCTTGGGTGACCCTTATTGTGGCACCTTTGGTATTTAAATTGTTTTTTTCTAGCTGCTTGCAGGATTTTCTCCTTTGTGTGGTAATTCTGCAGCTTAGCCACAATATTCCGTGGTGTTCTTTTTTTTAGGGTCTATTTCAGAAGGAGTTCGATGAATTCTTTCCACATCTACTTTCCCTTCTGTTTCTATTATCTCTGGACAGTTCTCTTTGATAATTTCCTGTAAAATAGAATCTAGGCTCTTTTTTTGGTCATAGTTTTCTGGAAGTCCAATAATCCGCAGATTATCTCTCCTAGATCTATTTTCCAGGTCTATAGATTTTCCCAGTAAGTATTTGACGTTGTTCTCCAGCTTCTCATTTTTTTTGTTTTGTTTGACTGATTCTTGGGTTCTCTGTGAATCATTCATTTCTATTTGTTCCATCCTGACTTTTAAGGAGTTATTTTCTTCTTTCACAGTTTTTAGTTCTTTTTGTAAATGCCCAATTTCGTTTTTAAATGAATTATTTTGCTCTATTGAATTTTTTTCCATTTCCCTAATTTTTTTTTTTTGAGAATTATTTTCTTTTTCCAATTCAGAAATTCTATTTTCTTGAGACTTTTTTATCTTTTCCAATTCAGAAATCCTACTTTCCTGTGTTTTTTTAACCTTTTCTAATTCACTAATTTTGTTTCCCTGCATCTCCTGTGAATTCTTTATTTTTTCCAACTCCAATTTCAGGACGTTGTTATTCTCTATCATAACTTCCCTTTCCTTGCCCCCATTTTTCTTCGATCTCCCTCAATTTCTTAAGAGCTTCTTCTAGGAGAGAGTTATGTGATGGGGGCAGGAATCGTTTCCCCTTTAGGTTGTTATCTTCTGAATCTTTGCTGTTAACTTCCTCGGGGTTGGGTACCCGCTCTTTCTCTGTATAGAAGGAATCTATAGTTTTTCTAGCTTTTTTGCTCATACTTAAAAAATGTTTTGGGGTCTGTCCCCTGGGGTAGGGAAATTATTTACTTCTTTACCAGCTTCCTCCCAGACCGGATGGATGCAGCGGCCCCTGCGCCCGCGCTAAGAGAGAGCCCTGGGAGAGAGTTCCCCACCCCCTCCCTGGAAGTGCCTCAGAGGTGATTAGCACTGCTGTGCTTTGAGGGCGTAGAATAGTGAAGACAGCAAGAAGCTCAGCCTATGTGTCCGGGTGGGGAGTGGATGTCTGCAGCAGGTGACGTGAGAAGCCCCTGCGCTCAAACTGGAAGTGTCTGCCAGAAACCGCGGTCCCTAGTTCAAAGGTTCCGCTTCTCTGGGACTTCCTGGAGCTGAGTTCCACTCCCTCCAGCTAAGCTAGGCCGTGTGTGTTGCCTTGGGCCATATCCACCCACTTGTCAGTCTCTTAACTATTCTCAGGAGGTAGCTGAGGCCACACCCCCTGGTGCCGAGTCTGCCGAGTCACCCCCAGGGTGGGTGGGTGGGGGGGGAAATCTAATCTGAGTTTTAAAATATTTTGGCTTTCTCTTCTGAACTGCTAAATAATTAGCAGAGAAGAGCTAACAGCCTGTGCCAGATTCCTTTACCTCAGTGGCTTCTCTGATCCCAGAGCCCCTCCCAGCGCAATGGGCGCAGTGTGCCCCTACCCCACCGTCTGTGCTGGTCTTTCTTATTCCTCCCCTGAGAACTGACCTTTCCTGTTGAAACTCCAGATTCTCTTCAGCTGGTAAGTCGTGCTTCCAGTCCTTGTGGTATCTATCAGTCCTGAGCTAATTTTGAGACTTAATTTATCTAATTGGTTGTGAGGGAGTGAGCACGTTCACTGAGTAGTGTGTTTCTTCTCCGCCATCTTGGCTCCGCCCCCCTCACATTAACTTTTAATGTTAACTCCTTATAGACTCATTGCTGAAGGTTAAAGAAGGCTAGAAGTCTTGTCATTTGGAAACTTTTGAATCCTAACCTCCAGCTCAACAAGACTTAGAGAGTTTCCTGTTATCTCTAGACTAAGGTTAAATATATATTTCTCAACCAACAATTTAAAGAGCTCCATGTAACTGACACTTTCATATCCTCCCAGTCTTATGTGACCTCACTCCACATACTCTTTTCCAGCTAAATCTGCTTATTTGTTCTTCAATCTTTTGCTAATGTTCATTTTATTTATACAGACTTGTCTCAAGTCCTTTGCATTCTAAACCTCTTCAACTCCTTAATTTCACTTAAAAATAGCTCAGATTATTTTTCCTCCATGAAGTCTCTCTTGATTTGATAGTGGCTTTTATTCTATTAAAATTATTTGTGTAAAAAATGGAATGTTCAGTTCCCAAATGACTTGAGGCAAAGATCATATGTTTACTTAGATGACCCACTAGCATCATAAATCTCTACTTCTGGGATGAAACACAATAGACCAACACTTAATAGACCTTATTAATTTCAGTGACTCAAAATATGGAACATCAGAATTCAAGATAGCATTACCTGACCTACTATAGCTTCTGGATTATGATTAAAATTAGACCTTTCCCTCTCTCAGAGAAAGTGAATTCCTGACCTCCCTACCAATATGAGAGGATTTGTGGATCCAACTATGATTAACTTGGGATAAAAATAAAACTTTTTGGAGTAATAGTCTGGTAGCTTTAAAAAAATCTTTGTGATGATTTTTTTTCTAAATACCAAGTGTTAAATGCTTTCTTTATGTTTCTTTGAGTTTTTATCACTTTGAAGTACATTGATAGAACCCATAAAAGCTGATTCTAGGTAGTTGGGTATCTAGGAGTAGGATATATACTAGTATACTAGCTATAGCTGATAAACTAAGGTTATTGGAATCAAATACGTGCCAAGTGTATGTCTCATTCAAGTTTAACCACCAGACAGTGCTGGTAGTCTCTAACCGGATCCTACTGAATGGGAAAGACCAAGGGCTGAAATTCTGTGCTTTCTCCTTAGCAGTTATATTGTCTTACCTCAAGGAGAAGAATTGCTGGAGCAGTGCCTATCTTACTATGGATCATAGAGAATGATCACCTTTTAAACATCTCTCTGGATGGCTGTACTAACTCATTGTTCTAGAAATGTGGTTTTATGGATTTTACCAGCAAAAATCAGTTCTGACTTCCCATCCTTATCAATTATTATTGTTTATTTGCAACTGCTAAGTTAGTTATTCTCTCTCTCTGTCTCTCTCTTTCCCTCTGTCTCTCTGTCTCTGTCTCTGTCTCTCTCTGTCTCTCTCTCTCTCTCTCTCTCTCTCTCTCTCTCACACACACACACACACACACACACACACACACGCACACACACACACACACACTACTTAAGGTTTTTTGGTCCCTTTTGGTTTTCTGTTTTACACCTTCCAATTTTGCTAGGGGTCTTCAGATTAAACCCTCCTGAATTCCAAATGAGAAAAGGAAGATTGCTTATTTGGAGTTACAAGTTAGACATTGCTAACTTATCCCATTTTTAATCACCGGAGATCATAAGATCATATATTTGGAGTTGGAAGGGACATGATAAATCATTTGGGGTCCAATAGCTTTATTCCAGAGATAGAGAAACTGAGTCACAGAAAGATTTTACTGGATTTCTGAAGATTATAAAGATAACTACTAGGTGGCAAAATAGGTATTTGGACATAGATCTGCATGAAAATTCAGCATTTTTTCCACTGTACTATGCTAACTTCCTCTCAGGTTCCTCAACTTCAAATTCTCCATGTTCTCCTAATACCAAATCTAAGTGATATCTTTAAAGTTTCATCTTATATGTTAACCTACTCTTTGAGCATGTGGGCATAAACATTTAAGGTCAGGAGCTTTATATAAGCAGCTCAGTGTCACAGTTGATATAGTACTGGACTGGAGTTAGGAAAACTTGAATTCTAAATCCATTTTCTGGTACTTGGTACAGTTATCTCTTCCATATTATCAGAGTTAGAGGCCCACAATATGGAAAATCCATGTAAAAATTTTGGTTCTCCCTTTGTAACAGAAAAAAGTTTGAATTATTATGGTATTAAAAGACAAAATATATTGATATTATGCAACTATATCTATATCTATCTATCTATCTATCTATCTATCTATCTATCTATCTATCTATATTTCCTTGTATTTCTAAAACTTTTTCTGTATCATCTGCTGGCCTTTGTGTGCCATCTGCAAGCTGCTGCAAAACTCCCCAAAAATTCATTCAATTTTTTATGTCAATCTACAATATATTGAAACCATGATAAAAGGATGATTGTAATTGTGTAAATCTTTGTAAAGGTACAACTTCTATTGTCATTGGTTTACTCATTGGTAAAATGAGGATAACCTCCTGGGGTTCTTGTTAGGATTCTTACGAGGTGCTAAGTCACTGGAATGATAGAGACAATAATTATCTAATTTAGCATGGTTCAGTATGATTGATCTGATCCTACAAGGAGATATTGTACTCAGTGGAATTGATGAGATAATGATTCTCTAATTTACATGTACTTAGTACTTACTATAATTCCACAAAATTCACACCTATAAGGAGGAGCTGACAAGCTCACTATAGGAAAAGCCTGCTCTTGGACTTCTGGGAGATTCACAAGTCAGAAGCCCACCAGCCCACTCTTGGAGGCGGAGTCAGATTCTTTACAACTTTCCCCTTGGTGCTTGCTGGAGACATTGGGAGGATGCGAGGCTGAAGTTAGCTGGAGGCTTTGGATTCAGAGACATTTGGAGGGAGTTCTTGGAACCAAAGAGAGAGATAGGCCTCTAAGAAAGCTAACCAGGCCCCAGGAAAAGATTCAAGACTTTGAAGGAGAAAATAAAGGATCTGGACTTTAACTCCTGGCTGTATTTGTGATTATTGAAACTGAACTGAAACTAAGGTTGCCTCCAGAAGCCCCCCAAGAAATCTGTTCCCAGAGAATGATTACAATTTAGAGAAGAGAACATTACAGGTTCTAGTGAGGATAACATTCACAACACAATTTATGAACCTTAAAGAATAATACAAATACTAATCATTATCATCACATCATTATTACTAGCTGTTTTTTTTTTTGTCTCCTGAGAATTTCTGAAGATCTCTGCTGCTATTCTTTTCTAATCTCCTTTTCTAATCTCCCTTTTCTTCATTCTAATATCAAGTCAAATTGTCCTTATTCCTCATATAAAATATCATCCACCACCATATTTTTACTTTGGCTGACCTTATTCCCTGAACAGCACTCTTTTCTAACCTTGGCATTATATAATTTTCCCTACTGTTTCTTGAAGACACAGCTCAAATATCATCTTTACAGTGAAACCTTTCCCAATCTCTTTAATTACTATCTTTCAAACTTTTAAAATTTAAATATTTTTATTTGTTTTGTGTGAAGTTCTGTTTCTCTAAAATATAATCGTTCTCTGGGAGGAGGTTTCTTTGGGTAGCCATCTTGAGGCAGCCTTCCTTTCAGTTCTGTTCCAATAATCACCAAAATGCAACCAGGAGTTAAAGTTCCAGATCCTTTATTGTGTCCTTCAAAGTCTTGAATCTTTTCCTGTCACAATGTCTCCAGCCAGCTTCAGGCTCTAACTCCCTCTGAATCTAGAGCCTCCAGCCAGCACGAATCAGACTCTGCCCCCAAGAGTGTGGGATTGTGGGTTTCCCAGAAGTCAATCCTAGATGTGAATCTCCCGGAAGTCCATGAGCAGGCTTTTCCTTTAGACTTGTGAATCTGCTCTTGTCCAAGTGTCCCCAGCCAGCACCACAGTAGAATCTCAAATGACACCTCCTTCCTGAATGCTGGCTCCTTAAATCTTCCCAGAGAATGAATGGGCTTGTGGGTACTCCATGGGCTTGTGGAAACTCCTTACAGACCAATGAGCAAACTCCTTTTAAAGGTGTAAACTCCTTTAAAGGTTTGAACTAAAGGTGTGAACTCTGAGCTAGAGAATTGTTAAGTACTGACTTAGCACCTAGTAAGGATCCTAACAGTTTTGATTTATTTTGTGTATAATCATACATATTTTTGTTATTTCTCTCATTAGAATGTAAGTTTTTTGCAGTGATGGGTTGTTTCATTCTTTTTATTTGCCTCTCCAAAATATTGCACAGTACTTAGCACCTAATAGATATTTAATAAATGTTTTTGATTGATTTTACCTACCCTGGTATCTACTTTGGTCGATGTCCACAAGCAGTTTTCTCACTGTTCATTCTGACATCTGGACTAAGCATTATTGTGGAGTATCTACAAGTAGGATCTGAATGTCCTTATTCTTTGTCCCTCATCTTATTTTCTGCTCCTTACCTCTTCATGGATTCATTATTGTTAAACACATTTCTTTTATTCATCTCTGGTCTATTTAAAAAGTCCCTGACCTATTTCATCATTATTATCTTCCTTTGATGATTCATAATGATTTATATGTGAATGGGGTGGAAAGGCTACCACAGTATTGGAGACCAAAGAAAACACCGAGATTATCTAATCAAACCTAAATCTGAATATGAATCACTACTTCTAGAAGGAGAGGGTCATTCAATCTTTACTTCCAGTGGAAAAAAAACTCTTTTTTTCTCTTGAGGTACTTCAATCCATTTTTGAGATTAACCTAATTGTTAGAAAGTTTTCTTTATCTGATACTTAATTTTTTTTCTTCCGGTAACCATAATCAAGTTCATTTGGAAGGTAGTGTGATATGATTGATAGAACACAAAACATGGAGTCAGGAAGCCATGGGTTGAAATACTCCCTCTGATTCTCATGGGCATGAGTGAATTATTTGAAATGAGAAGTAATTTTGACTATTTCATGTGGGTTAGAGGCAGGGTTGCATAGTTGGATAGAGAACTGACTTCAACATTAGAACGACCAGGGGAATCAAGTTCCCTCTAACATGTACTAGTTATATGACTTTGGCAAGTCACTTAACCTCTTAGTGCCTTAGGAAACTCAACAAGATCAAAAATCACAAAGATGTTGACCTTTAATGGCAGAGAAAATTTCCCAATCCAGAAGTTTTTATAATTAAAAGGAAAAAAATCATAGATCTAGTCCCCCTCCCTAGGATTTCAAATTGTGAAGCAATAGTCATGAATGTATGCTTGAATTTATATTGAGTTGATTAAGAAAAAATGATACTGATCACATTAAATTAATTGAGGTGGCTTTCTTATCTTTAATTAGTTCTCAGTCAGATGAGTGCTGGACTTTGTGCCATACACATGTAATTCATTGGTTTTTTGGTTTGTTTGTTTGTTTGTTTGTATTCTTAATTCTGTGGCTTTTAAGCGTGGCTATTACTCCCAGCAAATATGCAAAAGTTGTAGTACTTTAAAAGCACAATTTTAAATGACTATTAATGACTATTAGAGATAATGCAACAGCAATTAGTGTGGGGAAAGTATTTCCAGGACATTCAAGTCCATAATGAAACACTTGCGCTGCAGAGCAACATAATTAATCTTCATAAAACAAAAATCTTCAGAGTAGCCGAAAGAAAGATTGTTACAGATTCCTCTACAAATTTCCCAGTTCCAAAGCCAATGTTGCTTCTCAGTCTTTAAGAATTATGTCTTGCAACCCTTTCCAATTAATGTCTTTTAACTAATAATTATAGTTTTAGACATTCAAAAGAGTGCTAAAAGATATTAATAATTCTTAAAACTGCTGGGTTTCTAGGTGAGGGATAAATCTATTTACTTGACTCCTAAAGTGTAACAACAAAAGATTTTTGTCTCTACAGGTGTCAGTTATATTTTGTCTCTACAGGTTCTTCCTAAACTGCCTGAAACTGATCTTACCTGTCTCTAAGACAAGCACTTTCTTCTAATTTGGTTATACGTGTTGGGAGCTGAAGAACCATCCATGAACTTCCAGAGACAACCCAATCAAACTCTCAAATGAAGTTCATTTGTTTGGTGATAGAGGGTTTATTATACAAACAATGTGAACTGCTGATTGTGAAGAGGAAATGCTCTTCAATATACTTTTTTTCTTCTTCTTCTTCTTTATCTTCCTGTCTCCTAGATTCACTCCTTGTTCAGAACTTTGGTACTGGAGTAACTGACAGTATTGACTTTATTAATATTTTTTCCACCTATGACAAAACTCCAGATGTACTACATAATAAGACTACACAGAGTCTGGTTGCTCTTCCCAGCCCTAACTGGGAACACTCCTTAACCCCAAATTGCTTCCCTAATCTTAAAAAGAAAGAGGAATTATGGTTCTTTCCTTAACTTGCAAATCCTTCCAGTTCAGCCTGAATTAATCTTTAATCAATCTGCTTACTCCTTCTATCTCTGGGAAGTTCAGAAGCGGCTTCTTGTTTTCTACCTGCCAAATTTAGCACAATACATTGTACAAAGTAGACAATAAATGCTTGCTGAATGAAAGTAATGCTTGTTTCCCCACCATCACCACTTTGCTAGAATCCCAAAGGAAAGAAGTACTGGCTTTGTATCCAAAAAAAAAAAAAAAAAAAAAAAAAAAAAGGACTAGATTTTCTTCAAATCTTCTTCATTGAGTGTTTAGCTCCACCTGACTATATGACCAAATACCTTCAACATAATCCCTAGTCATTCAGTGCCCTGGGAACCAGTCAGAAATTTCTGTGTCATCCCAGCAAAGTACATTTCCTGCTCTGTTAGGTTCTTACTAAGTGCTAATGAGATAATGAGATATTAGGTTCTTACTAAGTGCAAAGTCGGTACTTGACAATTCTCTAGTTCCGGCCTTTCCTGGGGAAGAGCTTGCATGCTTAGGAAGAGCAAGTTCATTGGTTGAAGTGGTTCTTCCCAGAAGCCCTTGCATTATCCCACACTCATTCTCTGGGAGGATAAAGAGGGCAGCTCTCCAGAGATAGGGAGTCTCTGCTCTAGACCAGAGTTGAGTCCACTCTCTACGAGTGGACTCTACACTCTCCGAGAGATTTGAGTTGACACAGCAGATCTCCTCCCAGAGAGGATCGGCAGCTTCTGGAGAGAACAGCACATTACACTGCTCTACTGGGGATTTAATAGACCAGAAAATCAAGAATTTCTCTTGTATCATGACAATAGGTACATTAATTAATTAATTATGTCACTGGCTAGCTTTTGACTTTTGACAAGTTACTTAATCTCTTACTTTAGGATTAGTTTTTTTATTCAATAAACATTTATTGAATATCTACCAACAGAGCACATGGCTCTGTGCTAAGCAGTGGGCATACAAAGAAAGATAGTCCCAGCTTTCAAGGAGCTCACAGTATAATGAGGATGATATGGAAAACAACCCTATATAAACGAGATATATGGAGCATAGAGTGGATCATTAATAGAGGGAAGATAGTAGCATTAAGGGGGGTTGGGAAAGGCTTTTCTTGGAAGATAGAATTCCAAAGGGGGAGAGGGGGAGCAAACCAGTGAAAATGCCTAGAGTCTAGACTGTTTGAAAAACAGCAAGGAGGCTAGTATTACTGGATTATAGAGTATATAGGGGGAAGGGAGCAGAAATGAAGTATAAAAGATTGGAAGGATGGGGGAAAGATTCCTTATCTGTTCTCAATTTAGCATGATATTTAAACACTTATTAATCTCAGAGCAGGAAATGAATGAGAATTGCTAAATTATTTGTACAGTTTCTCAGAACTAAATATACATTTATGTTGTACACATACACATATATATGTATATATATATATATATATATATAAAGTTATATATACACATATACATACATATATACGTGTGTGTATGTGTGTGTCATGGGAATGTTTGCCTGTGGGTTGTTTTTTTTTTTTTTTTTTTTCTATTTTTCACCAAAGCATTAGTCTCTGAGAATCTTGCCAAGTGAGAGGCTATACTTGTATCCTCCAGGACCTTCATTTCTTCATTATATCTTTAGTCAAAGATAGAATTCTTGGTTTGAGCATATAAAGCTCTTCACAACTTAGTTTTTTTCTTCCCTTCCAGTTTTCTCAAATTTTTTTTCTCTTCATATACTCTATGATCCATTCATACTGGACAATTCTTCATTCTATCTGCTGCCTTTGTACCTTGAATACTTTCTCTTTTTACTTGCTTCCCCACCACCACCTCTTTGCTAGAATCCCAAAGGAAAGAAAATACTAGATTGAACTGATTGAAGCCTGAAGTCTCATGTTTTTACCATGGCCCCTGGAAAGGAGTGATCAGACTGAGGGCTTTGCCAAATACATACTGTGTAACTTAGCCTTGTATTGGGTTAGTCAAATTTCCCTAGCTAACCTTCAAAAGTTCTGGGTAGAGCTATATACTTTTTCTTCCTTAATTTTTCAACCCTAGTGTATTTTCAAGAAAATTTGATCCATATGTTTCTAATTCATTTACTTGAACTCATCAAATGTTGTTTTGTAAGAGCTAGTCTCTGCCCAAGAAGCTTCTAAGTTTCTTACAAAAGCCTTTAAATTAGATGTGGGAAGTAAAGCAAGCAATGACCCACAGCCAACTCTAAATTTCCTTACCCCTCTGAGAAGACCAAAATCTATTTTTATACTTGGTGGGGAATTTTGATAAGTCAACTGTTGAGTCAGACAAAGAAGAGAATAATTAGTTGTTGGCTACTCTAATTAAACAATAGATTAAAACACTCCTTTTAGCTACATCCAAGTTCACGGTGTTGCTTTACAATAATAATTATTATAACCTCAGGCCAAACTCTCATCTCAGGGTATCACCCTTTTATTGGGCCTATCAGAGACAGAGCAATCTAATTGAGAAAAAAAATGTTTAATTCCAATATAATAATAACAAGGAAGTGAATCAAATAGGAAAACATTCTTCACACAACACACACACACACACATCTTCACCTCCAGGGAAATGATTATTTTTAATCATTTACTCTAACTTTCCAAAGTAATGAGAGATTTGAACTCACAGGTCAAAGGCTAGCATACTTGATAAGCATTGTGGTCTGCATTTTGTAGTCTTTCCCTTGGGTAAGGGTGAGAAATACTTACAGCTTGCATCTCAATTATATATTCATTGACATGGTCCAGATGCAAAGTTCAGAACATTGTGGCCACTATGCATGTGGCCATTACTTCCATTCACTTTCTGATTATTAGATCTATCCCTATAAATCTGATAATGCTCACAGCTTCCTTCCTTTATCTTTAAATTTCCTAAGCTAATGTGTCCTCACCCAAATAAAGCTTTTTGTGTTGATGATATTATGATTCAGGCTTATGCATAGCCTTCTGTGTCATGTGATCTATATAAGCAAGGAATGCTTGGTCCAAAGCATCATGGGAAATATAAGAGATTAACATCTATTTTAAAAACAAAATAAAGAATTTTTGCTCTGAGAAAGCATACTAAGAGAAGGAGGAGGATCAATCAATTAATCAATGAGCATTTATTAAGAAATGATTTTGTGAGCATTTTCACTCTTTTTATTGTTGTTTGCATTTTATTTTGCTCCACTGTTTCTCTTGTGCAGCATGATAATTGTATAAATATGTATGCATATATTGCATTTAACATATATTTCTACCATGTCAAACATATATTGAACTACTTGCCATCTAGAGGAGAGTGTGGGGAAAAGGGGTGTGGAATTGGAAGACAGGGTTTTTCAAGGGCTAATGTTGAAGAATTGTCCACACATATGTTTTGAAAAATAAAAAGCTTTAATTAAAAAAAAGATTTTTGTCTGGACTATGCTAGGCACTTAGGATTTCATACTAAAAAAAAGAAATAATCCCTGTTTTCAAGGTGTTTATTGTTTGTTTTTTCAACATTGATCCTTCCATAGCCTAGTGTTTCAGATTTTCTCCTCCTTCCCCTCACCCTCTCCTCTAAATGGCAAGCAATCCAATTTATGTTATACATGTTAAAATATGTGTTAAATCTAAGATGTGTAAACATATTTATATGTTTTCTTGTTGCACAAGAAAAATCAGATCATAAAGTGTTATGGACCAGAACTCTGAAATAAGGACTCTTAAAAGGTACTAAATGGAATTGATGAGACAATGGTTATCTAGTTTAGTATGGTGATTAATAGTTCTCTAATTCAATATGATTGATTTAATCTCACAACAAATAATGGTTTCCTAGTGATATAATGATTGGTTTATACTCAGTGTAGAGCATATAAACTGAGACAAACTCAACCAAATGAAGCTGGAGGCTGAAGCACAAACCCTTGGACTCAGACTCACTTCATATCACACCCTGTGATGGCCTATCTTCCTGCATTCTCTGCACTGAAACCAGGTCCCCTCTGAAGACCACAAGCAAGCTAGCTGAGCATCAAGTGAAGGAGATAATAAAGACTTTTGGACTTTAACACCTGGCTATTCTTGTGGTGATTACTGAACTGAAATGAAGGCTGCCCAAAGACCTCCAGAAAACAAAATCAGAACATTATAATAAAGGAAAGAAAATGAGTAAGAAAACAAATGCAAGCAACAGAAAGAATGAGTATGTTATGTTGTGATCTATATTCAGTTCCCTCAGTCCTCTCTCTGGGTATAGATGACTCTTCATCACAAGTTCATTGGAACTGGCATCAATCATCTCATTGTTGGAGAGAGCCATGTTCATTAGAATTGATCATTGTATAGTCTTGTTTTTGCCGTACAATGATGCACACACAATGTGTACAATGATCTCCTGGTTCTGCTCATTTCACTTCGCATCAGTTCATGTACGTCCCTCTAGGCCTCTCTAAAATTATCCTCCTGATTGTTTCTTATAGAACAATAATATTCCATAACATTCATATGCCATAGCTTATTCAGCCATTCTCCAACTGATGGAATTCACTCTCTTTCCAGCTTCTTAGTACTATGAAAAGGACTGCCACAAACATTTTTGCACAGGTGTGTCTCTTTCCCTCAAGGACTTTGTTGTAATAAATAAAATGCAAATATTTAAGTTTATATAATACATATGAAAGAAAAATGGAAGGACCTGCAACTGAGAACATGAAAGAAATGACACATGAATTGATCATTGAAAAGACTAAGGATTATATTTTTTAAATTTAATTTTTTTCAATGATCAAGCAGTTATTTTTTTCCTCTCACCTCTATTGTAAACAATACGTACAGAATAAAAATGTTGGCCAAATCCAAATATGTATTTTGTTCTGCATATTTCTCTGTCAAGAAATGGTTAGCATGCTTTATCACCAGTGTCTGGAATCATGGTTGATGTTTGCATTAGTTAGAATGCTAAGTTTAAAAAAAATTTTTTTTTTACCATTTTGTCATTGTATAAAAGGTTTTTTGGATTTTTCTCATTTCACTCTGTACCAGTTTACAGTCAAAAGCCATAATTTGTTTATCCATTTCCCAAATGATGGGCATCTGCTCATTTTCCAGTTATTAGTTATATAAAAAAGCTGATATAAACATTTTGTACTTATTAACAAATCCAATCAGCAAGCATTTATTAAGTGTTTACTTGCTATATATTAGGCACTGTGCCAAGTTCTAATACCACAAGAGTAAAAAAAAAAAAATCAGTGTTTTCACGGAACTCCTGGTTTAAAGGGTCCATTTTCTGTTTATTTACTTTCTTTGAGATATCAACCTAGTAGTGGAATTGCTAAATCAAAAGGTATATATAGTTTAGTAATTTGGGGGATATAGTTCCAGATTAGTCTCTAAAATGTCTTTATCTGAACTGTATTTCTTTTTCATCTTTACCTTTTAGAATTCAAAGTCTCTTCAAATTACAATTAATTCCTGTTTGAAAAAATAGGAAAAGAAAAAATTCTACCCAATTCCTTCTATGATACTAATATTATCCTGACACCTAAACCAGAAAGACTAAAAACAGAGAAAGCTATAAACCAATAATTTTGAATATTAATGCAAAAGCCATAGAAGCATTTTTGATGACTATGCGTGATTATAAGATTGGACTTATATAAGGAATACAAAATTGATTCAATATTAGAAAAAGTCTAAACATAATTACAAGAATACCAAAAAATATATGATTATATTTTTGATTATGCCAATACATACAGAAAAAGCTTTTGACAAATTGTAATACCCATTCCTGTTCAAAGATGTAAGAATGAAGAAATCTTTTCCTGATATGATAAGTAGAATTCATCTAAAACAAATTATATATTCTAAAGAAAAATTAGAGTTTTTTCCTAGTAATATTAGTCATAAAACAAGAATTTTCATTATCACCACTAATATTCAATGATAAAAATGCTAGATGTAGTAATAGGATAACAAATAAATTGGAATAAACATAAGAAAAAAAGAAACCAAATTACTGCTTTTAGTACATGATAGTATAATCAGAGAATAAACTAAAAATCAGTTGAAACAATAACTTCAGCCAAGTTGAAGGATATAAAACAAATCCACATAAATAAGAAGCATTTCTGTATATTATCAATAAGACCTAATAGGAAGAAAAAGAGAGAAATTCCATTTAAAACAGCTATAACCCATACAAAATATTTGGGAGTCTTCCTACCAAGATAAACATAGAAACTATATTGAAAACTATTACAAATCATTACTTGTAGAAAGAGATATCTAAATAATTGGAGAAATGTTAATTGCTCATGAAAAGACTGAGCTAATATCATCATAATAACAATATTATGTAAATTAACTTAGCTTTATACCAAACTATAAAAAGATTACTTTATTGAGCTAGAAACATTAATAATAAAATTTATTTGAAGAAATAGAGAGGAATAGAAGAAAAAGAAACTCAAGAGAAAGACTAGATCTTAGCGATAGCCAAACTATCCCAAAACATTAATCACTGAAATAATTTGGTATTGATTAAAAACAGAGTTCTGTGATTCCATGGGCTTTAATGTGATCAGCACAATATCATCAGGAAATAAAAGCATCTGGAATACTTCACCATAAATAGACAAATAAAGCACTCATTAAGCACATCACAACTTCAGGCACTGTGTCAAGTGCTGAAAAGTTATATACAGCAAACACAGATAGTTCCTACCTTCAAGGAGTTTCAAGGGAAAACATAAAGGAAAATTAGGAAAAGAAAGAAGAGGTAAGGGCCAGTGTCCTTTGAGAATGGTTACTAGAAAGAGATGTGGAGACCTGGCAAAAGATCACCTGTATCCATGATGGTTCCAAGGCACAGAATCCAGAATGTCCATCTGAAGTTTACAGTAGATCTCATCTATGACATTAGCATATATATTTCCATGTTTTATGCTTCCTCTCATGTTATTATCAGAAGGTCATCAAACGGGATTATTTTGTTTCTTACATCTTCAAAGGGATCTTAAATGATCCTGACATACAGAAGGGAGATATTATTGTAAAAGAGCCAGTATTGTAAAAAAGCAGTATTTTGTTCTACTGTGTCAACTGATTTTACACAGATAACAAACAAGCAGGATATGATCTTATGGTTTCTTCACCTTTCAGTTCATTTATGAGATATTGAAGATGTGGTCAATTATTGAAAATTGTTTAAGAAAGCCTTTTCTAGTCAGGAATTATATGAGAAAAATTACAAAACACTTGCCACAAAAATAAAATCAGATTTAAATAATTGGAAAGACATTCAGTGCTCTTGGATAGGCCGAGCGAATATAATAAAGATGACAATACTCCCCAAACTAATCTATTTATTTAGTGCTATACCAATCAGACTCCCAAGAAACTATTTTAATGACCTAGAAAAAATAACAACAAAATTCATATGGAAGAATAAAAGGTCAAGAATTGCAAGGGAACTAATGAAAAAAAACTCAGAGGAAGGTGGTCTAAGTGTACCTGATCTAAAGCTATATTATATAGCAGCAGTCACCAAAACCATTTGGTATTGGCTACGAAATAGACCGGTAGATCAGTGGAACAGATTAGATACAAAGGACAAAAAAGGATACATCTATAGCAATCTAATCTTTGACAAACCCAAAGATTCCAACATTAGGGATAAAAATTCCTTATTCGGAAAAAACTGTTGGGAAAACTGGAAATTAGTATGGCAGAAATTAGATATGGATCCACACTTAACACCATATACCAAGATAAGATCAAAATGGGTCCATGATTTAGGCATAAAGAGGGAGATAATAAATAGATTAGAGGAACAGAGGATAATCTACCTCTCAGACTTGTGGAGGAGGAAGGAATTTATGACCAGAGGAGAACTAGAGATCATTATTGATCACAAAATAGAAGATTTTGATTACATCAAACTAAAAAGTTTCTGTACAAATAATACTAATGCAAACAAGATTAGAAGGGAAGTAACAAATTGGGAAAATATTTTTAAAAACAAAGGTTCTGACAAAGGTCTCATTTCCAAAATATATAGAGAACTGACCCAAATTTATAAGAAACCGAACCATTCTCCAATTGATAAATGGTCAAAGGATATGAACAGACAATTCTCAGAGGAAGAAATTGAAACTATATCCACTCACATGAAAGAGTGTTCCAAATCACTACTGATCAGAGAAATGCAAATTAAGACCACTCTGAGATACCACTACACACCTGTCAGATTGGCTAAGATGACAGGAACAAATAATGACAAATGTTGGAGGGGATGTGGGAAAACTGGGACACTAATACATTGCTGGTGGAGTTGTGAAAGAATCCAGCCATTCTGGAGAGCAATCTGGAATTATGCCCAAAAAGTTATCAAACTGTGCATACCCTTTGACCCAGCAGCGCTACTACTGGGATTATATCCCAAAGAAATACTAAAGAGCGGAAAGAGACATATATGTGCCAAAATGTTTGTGGCAGCTCTTTTTGTTGTAGCTAGAAACTGGAGGATGAATGGATGTCCATCAGTTGGAGAATGGTTGGGTAAATTGTGGTATATGAAGGTTATGGAATATTATTGCTCGGTAAGAAATGACCAGCAGGAGGAATATAGAGAGGCCTGGAGAGACTTAAATCAACTGATGCTGAGTGAAATGAGCAGAACCAGAAGATCACTGTACACTTCAACAACAATGCTGTATGAGGATGTATTCTGATGGAAGTGGAAATCTTCAACATAAAGAAGATCCAACTCACTTCCAGTTGATCAATGATGGACAGAGGTAGCTGCACCCAGAGAAGAAACACTGGGAGGGGAATGAAAATTGTTAGCACTAATATCTGTCTGCCCAGGTTGCATGTACCTTCGGATTCTAATGTTTATTGTGCAACAAGAAAGTGATATTCGCACACATGTATTGTACCTAGACTATATTGTAACACATGTAAAATGTATGGTATTGCCTGTCGTCGGGGGGAGGGAATAGAGGGAGGGGGGGTAAATTGGAAAAATGAATACAAGGGATAATATTATAAAATATATATATATATATATATATATATATATATATATATATATATAATAAAAAAAAAAAAAGAAAGCCTTTTCTTCTCAACCCATACCATAAAGGTATTGAAAGATGCTTTTTTCATCCTTAGTACCATTTTTACTTCATTAAGCACATATATTATTATTTTCATGTCTTTTATGGAAAAAAAAAGTTTATTGGGCTCATTTTTGCAAATCTTCACCTCTTCACTTCTTTTTGTAATCTATTTTCATCCTTCTATGACCTTGAGATACTTTCTTTAATGCCTTTACCATGGATTATACTAGTTTTCCCCTGAAAAGTGACAATGTTACACATGAAAAGGGTTCACTTATATGGGATTAGGATACTTTAGATTTGGTGGCTGTTCCAAGATCACTAGCCACCATGCACTTTATAACCACACATATCTCCAATGTAGAAATACTACACTATATTTATGTGGAAATGAAGAGGATTATGTCTACTCCAGCTAAATGTTAGACTATCCTTGTTAATTATCTATCTATGCTATGGTAAAATAGAAAGAAAAACAAAACTTCCTTTTTTTAAGTTATTAAATGACCTGCAAGTGCCTCATTTTTACTGACACCAAACCTGCATGGATAGGGTACTGACCTGAACTGGGTCAGCCCATAACACATGGCAAAGCAGAATCACAAGTACATAAGCAGCCTTCCAAAATCAAAATGAGATAGTTCTTTGATGCTCACCCTCTGGATGAACTCTGCTGCAACTAAATCACCTGATGGTCTTTGAGTTTGGGCAAGCACCAGCAGTTCCCATAACGAAGTCCTGCAATGAATAGACTTTTTGTCATGAAGAGCCTTGTCTTACCTAATCTGTTTTACCTAATCAGTGTTGTTTCACCTCATTGTTGATTCTTCGTCTAGCCACAACTATATGTGTGAGGGAGGCTCAGCCTCACTGCCTTGGGCCCCCTAGAGGACACCCCAGCACATGTGTGTAGTTTCCCTCCTCCAAAGGAATATAGATGGCTCTTTGCCTGCAACCTCTGTGAGCTCTTTGGGTTTATTTTATATTTCAGAAATAACTGTTGGGGCTTTGCCACTGTGAATTCTGGAATTTTTTCAGAATTAACCGCATTTGTGTAACCTCTATGACTATTTGGCCATGGATTTTCACAGTTTACATTCCATAGGTTCTGTGTTAAATGCTAGGGATACAATGGAAAGCACAATAATTCCTGCCCTCATGTAACTCAGAATCTAATGGGATTTGAGGGAAGAAGACAACATGCTATATATAACAAATATATGCAATTAAGATGTGAAAAGCTTCTCATAGAAAGTGGGATTTTAGCTGATATTTTGAAGGAAGGCAGGTAAGCTAGAAGGTAGAGGTGAGGAGACAGAGAATGATAGATTTTGGTGACAGCTAGTGAAAATGTCAAGAGTAAGGAGATGAAGCATTTTGTGCAAGAAAAAGCAAACAGACCTTTGGATCCCAGAGTATATGGAAGGGAATAAGAAGGATGGAAAGGTAGGAAGGGACTAGGTTATGAAATATTTTAAAAGTCAAACAGAAAGTGTTATTTTTTATTTTCGAGAGAATAGGGAAACCACTAGAGATTTGAGACATGATATGGTCAGATCTGTCTTCAGGAAGATCACTTTGATAGCTAAATGGACTAGGGAGTAGGGAGAGCATAAGCAGGAAGACCATCCCAAAGTTGTCTGTGATAGTCTAGGTGTGAGGTGACAGATGAGTATGTGAAACAGGGTTGTAACAGCATCAGAGGAGAGAAGGGGTATGTATGTGAGGTA